>NC_063211.1:25527691-25827691 GCF_017589495.1 Alosa alosa | reverse complement strand
CACATGACTAACATAGCTGGATGCTTTGATGCGTTAGGTGTGTTACCTCAAGCTGTTGTGTTGTAGAACCGTGTGGACATTAGTGACGTGGAGCCTGTCGTCTTCAAAGAGATGATGGGCTTCATTTATACAGGGAAGGCCCCCAACCTGGAGAAGATGGCCGACAACCTTCTGGCTGCAGCAGACAAGGTGAGGCACGCACACACACACACACACACACACACACACACACACTCACTCTCACTCTGGCACGGATGTGTATGTATAGGGATGCCACGGTATCTGGTTCTCAAACCGAACAGTATGCCCCCTATGGTTTGATACGCAGACGTGAGCTGTAGAACTATCTTTCTGTATCTATTTCTATTTCTATATCTGCAAACATAGCAGCTTCCACACTCAGCCCACTTCTGTAGTTCTGTTCTACATACAGGCATGCAAACTCCTCACCTTTTATTTGAAATTAGCGTTTGAATCAAAATGACTGACTTAAATGGTTTGTGCAGAACCGATGAGAAAATATTTAGGGGTGGGTCAACGTGAGCTGAGTTTACTATTGTGCAGACGCAAACACATCTTGGTGTTGCCAGAGCGCCATTAAAATTTTCAGCAACGAATGTTAGGCTATGTGCGTTTACTAAACATCGGTGGAAGCTTGTTGTTGCAGAGGCAACGTGAACAGAACGCTCGTGCGCAGGTATAGCCTCCTTTTGTGAGCGCAGATAGGCCTAGATGCGTCTGAAATGTCAGCTGGAATGTGTGAGCACGGCGAGGAGACCACAGGTGGGCTAGTTGAAACTTTCAACTTCTGTTAGCAAAAGACGTTGAGATTAGTGTAGCAACGTAGCATTGGCGGTTTTGTTTTAATGTTGTTAAAGTTAGCGATATGAGACAGAAATATAGACACGAGTTAATTTGATGAATAGGTTACGTGCTACTTGGTCTAGATCGGCAAAAGGTGAAGCAAATACACAGATCTTCTCAGTATAGCAAAGGCTAATGTGAATAACCTAAAGAGTTAAATGTCTCCTAAACTGGGCTGTGCAAAACATTTAACTCTTTAAACGTTTAACTCACATTAGCCTTTGCTATACTGATCTTGCTCAGAGACAAAATCAGTGTTGATTGACGTGTCTTTAAAAAAACGTTCAGTGACCTGATCTGAAGTAGCCTGTGCCTATAGGGTAGGCTACAGTTTAACATGTAGTGTGAACACTATTCACACAACACAACTTTATTGGTTGGTTAAACAAACTAACTAGCACAATGCCACAATCTGTAAGTAACCTAGGCTGCAGGATAACACTTGTTATGAAACAGTGTGCCCTCCACAACACACCCACCCCCCTCTCCCCCAACATTATAAATCAATTGCACCATATTGATATGTAGCATAGTAATGTTATACACCATTTGAAAGCTTGGACACTTGGGAATCCATATGACAACCTTTTTCATGTACAATCTGTATAGTGCTTTACATTATCAGATTAATCTTACTATGTCTCAATTAAATTGTATCAAATTCTCCTCCCCCTCCGGTGCTTCCCTACCTTCTAGCTGCAGTGTGTATCCTTATCAATAAGATAGATGCAGCAAATTGGGTATTGAAATAGTCACAGGAATCCATATTTTTATCCATTGTTTTATCCAATATTTGTTGTGCAGATGTATAATCCATCTTATCCACACCCATTGAACCAACAAAGAAAATGCAAAGACATTTCTGTAATTATTCCATAGTGTAGTCATTCCATCAGAACCTCTGGACAAACAATCCAAATAGTCCAGAAACCACACAGTAAGGCTTTTATTTTCAGTATGCATTTTGGGTATCCAAAAGTCCTATGGGGAGTTTCCATTGGGCATTTTACAAAACGCATGAGCATACCTTAGCAAATAATGGTCTAAATGACTAATTTTTCATTTTATTTTGATCTACTTTTGCACACGGCTTCACAAGACCTGGTCTAGACACAAAAATGCTCATTCCATAGGAAGTTAAAACATTTCAAATCGATTTTACAAATTAGTCTAGTCTACCCTATTTTATATAATGTTAGTCTGAAATAGTGTGTGTCTCAAGCAAGTTTCACCTGGTTTGGTTCAACAAATATTCAAACTTATCATCTTTATTCTAATACTATGCCTACTATGTCTTCATGTCCAATAGGCCTGAAATCTTCAGAAATGTCTGAACTTCAGGCACAGAGAAAAAAGAAAGAAAACTCATGTAGATTGCTTAGGAGGAGAGGAGGGCCATGCTGAAGCATGCTGCCAAACAGTGCAACGGACCCCTCATACTTAAGGAGAAATAGGAGAAGACACTTTTTTTATATTCACTTATTTTTATCATACATATGATATTTTTGGCCACAACAAATTTTTTAGTGATTTTATAGTTTTTTTTTCTTTGTAAATCTCTGGTTTTGGGCCATTTCATACTCCGTGGAAGCTATGCACTATTGTCACTTCGCGTGCCCTTCTCACCTTTTTCACCCCTGACCAGTTTGCATGCCTGTACATACCTCAGCAGTAGATTAGCACTTCAGCAGCAACTTACGCTTCCTTTTCTGTGTGTGTGTGTGTGTGTGTGTGTGTGTGTGTGTTTGTAGTATGCTCTGGAGCGACTGAAGGTCATGTGCGAGGAGGCGCTGTGTAACAGCCTCTCGGTGGAGAACGTGGCCGACATCCTCATCCTGGCTGACCTGCACAGTGCTGAGCAGCTCAAAGCACAAGCCATAGACTTCATCAACAGGTCAGACTGGCACTTAATCACTGCTCCTGCTGTGCACACTAGTGAGCAGCAGCACACTGGCCTTGGGGGAATTCAAATGCTTTGGATCCTACTTTATATCAGGAACTTATGTGTTGGATGGCCTTAATGCAAGCACAGACAAAGCGCAATCTGCGCTTTATTAAGCATGTGGACACACACACTCAAATCCACGCACACACAGTGTGGGAGGCTTCATGTGCACATCACACTACAAACTGTATCTCGGTTTTCAGACGGTGAGATAAATGGTTCCGCTTCTCTGTCCTCTTTGTTTCTCTTTGCAGATGTAGTGTGTTAAGGCAGCTAGGTTGTAAAGATGGGAAGAACTGGAACAACAGGTGAGTACATGGCTATTTTTACAGCTTGAATCTTAATTTTTAATGCTGTTCTAAACCAAAGCACCACTGTCTACTGGGTGTGAACTGTTAAATGTATTATTCATGTCGCGGTAGCTTGGCTGTCTTGTGATGTTGTGTCCATGTGTTTTGGGGTACAGTCACGCTGCTGACATCATGGAGACTGCGGGCTGGAAGGCAATGATCCAGTCGCATCCCCACCTGGTTGCCGAGGCGTTCCGCGCACTGGCGTCCGCCCAGTGTCCCCCGTTTGGTCTCCCTCGGAAACGACTAAAACAGTCCTGACCCCCACTGCCCCCCACAGACTGCCAAAAGACACGAGAACCCTTCCCTTTCCCCACACTCTGTTCTCTCCCACCTTTCCACACCACACACACTCACACCTCTACCCCCGATGTTAGAGACCAGGTGGGGCAGGTGGACAGTCCCACAATGCACTCCTCTCAGCCAGAAAGGGGAAGGACAACATGGCCGCCTCTGCGTCAGCTCAGCTCCCTGGCTCAGGAAAATGACATCATGGAGCCTCAACTCCACAGGTCATTTCTAACATGGCCTTAACTGACCCCCAAACCCTTCCCTCTCACACACACGCACACACACACGCACGCGTCTGCACACCCCCATCCCTGCCCATTGTTTCTGTGTGTGACCCCGTGCCTGCCAAGGCTGACCCCAGGCCTCTCCAGATTGCACTAGTCTCCCACAATGCAGTAGTTGAAAATATGGTGTGGCGCTTTTGTGGACCTTGTCGCACATCAAGTAATGGGAGTGAAGGGGGCCCCTGTCGCCCATCCTAGCTGTTGACCCCCCCTCCCCCTCCCAGACGTGACGGAACAGGAACAGGAGCGTGACGGCGTTGTGTTGCGAGATGAGGCTCTCTGTTGCACTGGACCAGTCTGAGGTTGGCGATGCTGCTCATATTGAATACAAACTGTTCAAAACTTCCTCAGCGGTGGCCATAAAAGATGACACTGAGGACCCGCATTACATATTTGGTTAAAAAAATGTGATGTATTAAAAGTGTATGTAATTATGGATATTACACATGAAAAAACTGAGATGTCTGTATTTTGCACCTCCTTAACTATTGGGTAAATATGAAGATTTGTTTACCGACTTCTTTTGTTTTACGTTTTTTTTTTTTGTGTGTGTTTCTTCATGTTGCATTCTTTCTGAACTTGGTCTTTTTATTTCCGTTGGATTCTGCTTTGCTTAGTTGATCAAACGACTGAGTTCTTTGTCTTCTGAAAAAGCTGTATTGTGGTTTATGAATTATTATGAATTATGATTTCATGCTTTGAAATTAAAATGCAGAAAAAACATGTCAAATGTTCCTGCAAGTCTTCTTTTAAGCTGCAGAATGCCGTGTCCTGTTTTGGTTAGGGATCCTAAATCGGTGTGACAAATCTGTGAAGACCAGAGACATGCGGTCCTAAAGGTAATGTAACCTACAGTATGTAACTCTTAATAGGTTTGTATGAAGTGTCCAACCTCATTATTATTTGAGATGAACAGCTTTTTTGGCCTCATGTTTGGAAGGATGAAGCCTGGTATGTAACGTCATGGGTGTACACCGACTTAAGTTGACTACATCTAATATCTTCCATAATCTTTGTGGACAAAGTAACAAATAGACACGGTAGTATAATTTGCACTAAGATAAACAATACATTCTTAGTATAGTCAATGACGGGCGATGTTTATGGCAAATCTGCTGTTTTGGATATTCACATTGTAGAACTGTTCTGGAGTGTTTTGAAATGTCAAGAGTAATCACACATACTGGATGACTCTTGACTGGATGGCAGGCACACACAGGGTGATTATATATGCCTTAATGCAGAGTTTCGCTGTGATATAAGGGGCCTATTGCAATTATGCATGCATAATATATTTTTACAACAAACTTGTGTAACTAACTATTTATGAGGGGGAACCAAATTTGGACAGCGACTGCCGGTTTCAATCTAAATACAATTTTTTTTTTTAACCATGGACCTTATAAATAATCTTTGAAGACTTTAATTCACTAAATTATTTATCTACATTGTCTATCAAAAGTGGCATAGCTTTAATCATTTATAGGCCTCTTATTGGCAGACATCCAAATCAAATAGGACACTTGTTTGGGGAAGTAAATAGTGGTCAAAATTAAATATGTCTCACAAAAATATGTGAAACAGGTCAAAGACTTGCTGTATGCATACCATGTTACAGAGATCATTGGCTCATTGGTACTGCAACCCAAACATACGTTTTAGAAAGCTTAAAAGAAGTCAACGTAATGAATGTAATTGTTCAATTGCTGACATTCCTTAACCTGGAGCGTGTACAATATTCATTCAATGTATTTTAAGAGAACGCTGGAAAAATGTGACTTCTTAGTCTTGTCCTCTGCATCAAACACATTGGTATTTTTATATAGTTTAATAGTGATGAATTACACAGCATGACTTCAGGAAAAATAAGAATAAATAACAGTTCTCTGGCTGAAATCAGTCAGTATATCTCATCCTCTTCTTATACAAGCACTGGTGCTTAACACTTCTGAAAAAATAGTACAAATACACAGGCAACATGAATCACTAGTTCTGACCATAGACTTTGTTTACTTTCAGTGGAAAAGACACAACATAGGAGATTCAAATCACTTTTGGGTTGGCGGTACAAAACCATGGCAGAGGGAGAGAGACACACCAGCGACAACTGCTGTCACTGCAAACATGGGAAGAGAGCCTGGCTATGATGACATAGGGGTGAAAGGTCAAAGAGGAGAGATGTCTAATTGGATTTCTGAGTAAGAGGGCTCTCCAAGTGCCTCCTCTAGAGGCATGCAGAGGGGCGAGGTGAAGGGGAGTTGAAAGGCGATGGGTACGGGTGCGAGGGGGCTCCACGCTACCCCATGGAGGTGTAGGGCGTGTCGCTGTGGTAGTTGTAGTCCGGGCAGACCTTCTGCACTAGCCGGTAGTCTTCGCTGGAGAAGTCGATATAGATGCAGATGACCTTGAAGGGCTTCGAACAGAGCCAGGACAGGTGGCTCTGCGTCTGCTCCTGGTAGCAGACGCGTGACGGGTCGGTGCTGCACAGTGACGATGTGTGCTTGCTGCGGTCCGTCTTCTCGTACTCGATGCGGCAGTTAAAGCCCTTGGCCATGGAGTCTTGCGTCTCCATGGGTGCGAGCTCGCGCAGCTGGCTCTGGAACTCCACGGCCTTGTTGGGTGGCACCAGGCTGACGGACACGTTGCCCAGGCCGGTGGAGTTGTGGCGGAAGTAGACACTGAATGTACCGTTGCCGTGGTCGACGATCTTGCCAGTGATGAACAGGTTGACTTTGACCGTCTTGATGTTGGAGTTGAAGTCCCCCCAGCCGAACATCTTCTTGAACTTGCCTGTCTTGACGATGGGGCGGCGCTTGGAGCGCGTCAGGGTCTCGTCGGTGCTCGTCAGGTTGGACAGCCACGCCCAGAGCTCCTGTGGGCTGTCCTCTAGCTGCGTCGGGCCGCTCGGGCTGGGCTCTTCGTGGGGCGGGGGCGGCTGGGCAAAGAGCCGTAATGAGCCAGGCTTCAGGGCCATCTGCGGCCGTTCCTGCTCGTGGGTCTGGGTCTGGCTCCACTCCACCACGCCTTGTACAAGGTCCTGATCAGCCATGCAAGACACCTGCAAGAGGAGAATGTGATATGATCAATGTTTGTTTAAATGTTTATGTGTGTGTGTGTGTGCACTTCTGTTAAATATTTCCTAATGTCTGGGTTTGAACATTGTGGGTGTGTAGGGGACATAAAGAACATGTAAATGGGAGAACATTGGGATGTTGGCCACATTTGACAGGATTCTTTGCTGCAATTATACCCATAGGAAGGAGAATGAAGGGTTGGGTTGTACTACTGGGAGACATTTGTGCATTTGCACATTTTCTCTCACAAAGACATAACTAACTGCTGTCTAGAGGAGGACCATTTTTGATGCAAGTATCTGTTTTTTGGATCCCCTATCTTCATTTTCTGAGATTACCAAACAGACTCATACAACCCACACAGCAGCTATTATGATCCCCTGCGTTCACATCTAGCTGGGGAATATAAAACTATGGTGTAGGTGTATGAAGCTCCATTAAACACAGTTCATACAGCGATGACAGGTGGCAAAGCCAAAGCACAAACTACATGTGGGAACTACTACAACACACACACACACACAAATACAAATGCTCTCACATGCACAGATTAAATTCATCTCAGGGGATACAGATATTGACATGAAACGCACACACAGCTATAGTATCAAATTCACCTACCGTCTATAAAACATATTGATTGTAAGGAAGCACTGTGGGATCACACAAATCTTTGACCTGAGATGACTGCTGTCATCACCTGTCTTTATCTAATGAAAAAGGAATTGGTTTTCTCCTAACGAACACTGAATTCTCGCTGAAGTTGGTCATGTGATTAAACTGAAATCCACATACATTAGCAATGAAAGCTCACCACTCCACAGCTGTTTTTCAGCCCTAACTTAGAACAGCTGAGGGTTCCAGACTCAGAGGATCCCACATCTCAGAGCAGAACCCCCCTGCCTGGTTCTATCTGCTGTGTTCTGCTCGTCTGTTCTGCCTGGTTCTATCTGCTGTGTTCTGCTCGTCTGTTCTGCCTGGTTCTATCTGCTGTGTTCTGCTGGGCGTCTCCTGCCTCCTCTTGCCCCCTTTGGCCCATCTCCTCCCTCCCGCCCCTTTGTGCTGATGACTTCTCTCTGCTTCTCCAACCCTCTGGTAAACCCTCTTTCTTCAGGTAACCTTCAAGCTCTCACCCTATTCTCCCCCTCTCCAGTTCAGAACACAATCCCCAAAACTGAGGTTTCTGAGAACAGTGTCTGGTATCAAATTATAACCCCAATAGATGAGGCAAAGCCTCTGCGCATCATAGGCTGAGTCCATAGAGCATAGAATTATATTCTGTTTCCACTGCAGAGACTGATTGGCTAATACGGTATGATTCCTCCCCACACATACAGTTAAGCCCTAATCCTGAGCCAGTATCACTCTGGCATTCTAAATGGCTGGGGTCAAGACAATGATCGGTTTACCTGAACACAAACCATTTAGAGTAATGAGAGCTCTGTCTCTCTCTGCAGAGCAGGTGCTCTCTAAAGCAAGCAGAAGAGAGACAATGGAAGAGAGACCAAGAGCAGTGAGAGGGTTTTTTTTTTCAGTCAGGCAAAGCATGGTCTTTGAAGTTCAGGACCATCCCCTCTCCGGCTTTCGCACAAGCCTCTCTGCCACAGCGAAATGAACAGTACAGGAGAAAGGCAGACTGAGACAGACACAATCAAACGGCGGATTAATGTCCCTGACATAAGCTCCCTGGAGAGGGGGATGGAAGAAAAATAAAGAAATGAAAGAAAAAAACTAATCAATGAGGCAGAGATTAGGGACCCTCTCATAATCCAGACGCATTTTTTATTACATTTGGTGGCAGTCCCTGGGTTTGTAAGCAGGGGTGGAAGGAAGAGAGGAAGAAAAGAGAGAAGCATGATTGAGCTGGGAGGGCCTGGGGACGTGGGGGCACAGCTCTCTGGAGGGGTGGGGGACCACTGGCATATCTATGCAGTCGTCCGCAGCAGGCTAAAGGCATGCTCTTTCACACACACACACACACACACACACACACACACAGAACCTCAGCAAAGTCAATGTAACTTTTCATTTGCGATTAAAGAAAACACACGCAAATGATTTGGTCTGAGAAATGACACTAAGAGCATGAAGTGGTGGATTAAGACGTGAGAGGACTGGATTACTAGAGTCTTCACAAGTATATGCACATACAGCATGAGAGAAGTTTTGAGGGCTGATGCAAATATATGCACTGTTGCCCCAGCCAGCCATCACCTTCCCTCATATTCTCCATCCCTGTCATTGTCCAATCTCTGAAAAACACACATACCACTCTTGCCAATTCTACAAATTGGTCTGTCAGGTAAGCTTCCATAATTCCTTGATTCTATTTGCTAAACCTTAAAATTATTTCATCATCTAAACTGTTGTGTGTTGTGAGTAGGCCTACTGTCCGTTTTTTAGAATAGTATATTTCAAATAGTCTTTGCTATTTATTAATAAATTATGTAAATACATGTGTAATGGCAAGGTCCATATATTCACATGACTCAATAAACTATAAACATGATGGCGGTTACAAGGTTGCGACACAGTATTTAGATAAGACGAGGGAGTCAGAGGAAAACTCACCATCCGCATGTATATCATCACCAGTGTGAGCTGAAGAAGCTTTGCCATCTTGGGGTTTTTCTTCAACATTCCTTAGCAACTTTAGGACTGAATACATCCACATTCAGTGCACAGACTCTGCACTTCGGGCATCATCGCTGATCCGAACTGCGCGGAAGGGACAACAGAACAGCAAGGATTAAGGACATCACAGGGGTAAATAATTCTAGCTTTACCAGTTGAACAAAAAAAAAACCCTGATGACATTTCAAAATGAACGAGGATTAAAAATCTACGTCATGCATGGTCGATTTTATCATGCCACACTAAGCATATAACATAATAGACTATGTGACACCTGTGTGTGACATTGTGACAAGACATCTAATTGAAACAGTTTGTTTTAACTCTTACCGTTTCGTTTTATCAGTCACTGGCTCACCTCAGTAGTCCACAAAGCGCATCCCGTTACGCGCGTGTGGTGACACCCAGACGGGACACCTTAGCGCAGGACACCCAGGATTGTTCGGTGCTCCCCGAACAGCTTAGCCAAGAAGTGCTGAAAAAATGTGACGACGAATGTGCATTTCTTTAGTCTTGATTAGAACAATATAATCGCCTCTGTGGGATGGTGTGCTCAAGTCAGTCCCAAATCCTCTTATACCTCCTCATCTGTTTGCTCGTGTTTTTAAGCGCAATATTTTAATATCATAAAGCGCTTATGGACAAATGATTGTCTCAAAAGAAAAGTACTTTGTTCACCGTCCTTAGAGTGAAAATGAAAAATTCCGCGCGCCCTTGCTCGATCCCATTCCCGGAACAGATGTTGGCTGCTGACAGGGCGCGCATGCTGTAAGCGCGCGGCTCACCCCCTCCGGTCAAGTGGCTATTGCCAGTTATATCGCATTTCACATGGAAGAACAAGCCGAGTGACGGCTCTGCGCGCTCAGCAACCAGCCTCTACTGACTCCACAGAAGAGGAAGGGACTATTTTATACTCAGACGAGGTTCCCACGGTGCCCCGCGCGTCCAGTTAACATTTAGGACGTCATTTCTGTCTCCGTCTATTGTTTGCAACCATTTAGAAAGACATAAAAAGCTACTATTAAAAATGAAAATCTACATATTAACAGAAAAAAATCCAGGTATAGGTAAATTTGCTTTATTTTTCCATTTCCATTTTTCAGTGCTCGGCTGATAGCGTTTTTCTTATTGAGGTTGTTTCATATACCAACTTTCCTGCGAAATAATCAGCATTATGTGTGCCAGTACTTACATTTCTCGGTAAAAATGTAAAATGACGTGTGACACCCCATTACTTACAAACTTAAAACTACGCAACCCTAAACGCTTCTTACCGAGGATATTGGCGCCACCATATGGCTCACTCTATATATCCTTGAATAATAGTAACACAATTTGATTTATTCTGAGTATTTTTCACAACTCTATATTTTTAAAAAAAAAAAACATCTCCATTTTACAATTATCACAGAACATGAGGTTACTGTTTTTTCCTGTTGCTTTGATCCTGTTTTTAGGCATTGACTGTTCAGCAGTTCTGCTTTTAACCAATCTGCTTTATTAAGTCAGGTCTGACTGCCAATCACAAACTGGTTAAGCAGATGTGTCACCAAAGAAAATAAATATAAACATAACTTAACACTTCTTTCAAGTATGAATAACAAACAATTTAACACAGTAACAGTAACACCATTGGATTCAACTTCACAGTGAACTTGTTTTCTCCATAAAGGGTACAACCAAGTGCAAAGAACTATGCAACATATATACTGGTCAGAAGAGCCCATGAGCGTGCATCAATGGCTGCTGTGCCAACTTCTCTGTATGCCACTCACGGATCGGTTTCACGGACAACCGAACTGTGCACCCTATCCAAAGTGCACAGAATGGACTTGAAGCTACCACATCGAGCCCCCACGTTTTCCGGAGGGTGCGGGCGAAGGGACGGAGCTTCCTGACTACCTCGAAGGCCTCAATTCCGGGAGGTGTTGGGGTGCGGAACATATATGGGTCCTTGCTCAGAGGCACTGCAGTGTGTCCCTGAGTTTGCACTGACCCCACCACTGGGGTTGCTGAGGATCCATTCATCAAAGGCAATGTGGGGGGGTCTTCAAACAAGAGAGCCCTGCGGGTGATGCCCATGGCTGTACTTAAATCTACAAGTTCATCTGAACTACCTTCTACATGTCTGTCCAAGTGCCCATCTGAATCATCCAAGACATCATCTCCATTCATATTTGAGAGGCTGTTCAAGTGAATGTTTGGATCTACACCCAAATGCCTGCTTAAAGCATCCCCAGGGTGACTTTTTCTCTTCTCATTGTTTAAACATCTGCCTTCATCATCTGCATTTCTGTTGAGGCTTACATCTACATCACTGCCTGTAGGCCTGTCTGTGCTCCAACATGAATGTTTGCCTGCACCTTTATGTTTGACGTCCCTAGAGTTGTGTGGTGCCTTCCTGAGGCAGTCTGCTTGCTTGACATTTCCATTCACACAGTCACATCTGTGCAGATGTACGATGGGAGATGTGTCTGTGCT
The DNA here is from genome assembly GCF_017589495.1 of Alosa alosa. Lineage (NCBI taxonomy): Eukaryota > Metazoa > Chordata > Actinopteri > Clupeiformes > Clupeidae > Alosa > Alosa alosa. The sequence continues at coordinate 25,815,768 of NC_063211.1, read as the reverse complement.
TCCTCCTACATCTCTGTCTGAACCACTGACAACACACTTGAATGCCTTCACTCCAGTTTGTCCATCTGCTTCCAAGACAGATCTTTGGTTTGAACGTTGTTTCTCTCGGTGGCCATCAACATGTTCATCTCGGTGCCGGTCTGCCCTCAAGTCTCTCGGTCTGTCTTCTCTGCTGTCTGGGCTACTGCCTGTGTATCTGCCTTTGTATCTGCCTGTGTGTGTATGTGACGGGCTGCCTACATTAGCATTTGCAGGCCACTCTGAGGGGCTTAGCGCATTGACATTTCCATGCTTGTCAGGGCATCCATTGGTCTGTATGTCAGCGTTCATATCCTGCCGTCTGTCTGGACTTAGGTTTGCCTGCTCCTCTGTGCTGCAGTCTGCAGTGACGTCATCGTAGCTCAGGTGCTCGTCACCCAGCGTCTGGCTGTCTTCATGCAGCACCTCTGTCCCACTCGTCTCCTCACGTCTCCCACTGCTCCCCTGCTTCTCTCCCACACTCCTCTTTTTCTTCTTCTTTATGGAGTCCTTCACACTCTTGCTCCTCCTCTTTTTCACGTGTTGGCCTGGAAGTGGGGGCCAGTGGTCTTTTGACCTTCTACCCCGTCTTGAGCCCGCCTTATTCCTGACCTTTGTGTGTTTGACGAGTTTTGACTGAGATCTCTTGCACTGTCTAAGGTTTCTGAAAATCACATGCACACACACACAGTGAAAGACAATTCTAATAAATAGACAATAATTCCAATAGTAAAAACACAAATAAACCGTATGGGAAATTAGTCAAACCAGCACGCATTTGTATTTGTGTGTGTGTGTGTGTGTGTGTGTGTGTGTGCTTCCTCCTCTCAAGAGGCACTTATATGGTCATGGCATCTGTTAGGATGTCTACATTCTTACCTTTGCAGAAACACATGAGGTCTTGAACAGACCCCACATTCATCATCAAGGTCTTCCTCAGCTTGGACTTTTGCATGCTGCCAGATCCGAGGAAGATGCTTAAACAACTTCCTGTGTTGGGACACACACATATACGAGTCAGCATGCACACCACAAACACACACACACAAACACACACATCCAACAAAAAGCATATGTAAATACAACAATACCCATCTCCTAAGTTCACCCATAGAAAAGGATGCCTCCTCTCACCCCCTCACTCTGCAATGGCCGTGCACTCCTCGAGATTGCCACGGTTTCAGCAGCATCCATTGGTCATAGTATAAACAGGCTGGATCTGAGTAAACAATGAATCAGAGAAACTGAGAACACAAGGTAACGAGATAAAACAGGGTCACTATTTTTATGTTAAATCATTGCACTCAAGAAAAATAAAGCGTGTCATTGGGACTGACAACCTGACACATGACACTATACAACACAGCTCCGATATCCATGATAACCTTTGTCATTCATATACACTACCACTACCATCAGCTGCATTGTTTTTTTAATCAGGGCAACAGTTTTCAGATTACATTATGTGCTTACATAATTACAAAAGGGTTCTCGACTGAAAAGAAATGGCTGATCTTTAATGCAATATCTATTTATTCAATTATCAGCAACCATTCATCCAATGTTCCAAAGGCACATTCTGTTTACGAATCTGATATCATTTTAAAAGGCTAACTGAGAAAACATTGGCGAACCCTTTTGCAATTATGTAAGCACATAATGTAACAACAACAACAATGATAGACATCTTAAAGAAAAATTGTGCATAATGAAATGGAAGAATGCACAGAAACCTAACACTAAAGAAATATCGGAATTTGATGCACTGCTATCCAAGTGCCACTTCCATAATGTGGAATGTTTGTGCAACAATTGAGTTGAGACATAATGCACAATTGCTAGGCTTTACATGACCTTAAGAGTACGTTCAGACTTGGCTTCTTTTTCTGACTAAATAAAGTTGTGCAGACCGCTTTTCCCGTTTTTCAAAAATCTGCCATTGTTTTTGTTCCAAAAAGCAGCCGGACCACAGGTCTCGGTTATCCACTTGTGAATCCAGTTGTCAAAACATAGCGTTTTTTTACTAGAAGTTGAACATTTCTCAACTTTAAAAACAGCTTTGAGCTGCAGAGAAAACGGCAACGATTGTTTTAAAAGAAGCCGAGGACTTTTTTGAAAACACGGTCTACTCCATAAGATTATAATGTAAAACGGACACCGGCAGCTGCGAAAAGCTGACGATAAACAAGGCAACTTTTTGAACAAATTTGCTGGCCAATGTTCCTGAGTATTGTTGTTGGGCACATTCCCACTGATATTGGGTAAAATTTTTCTGGAGAACTTTAATCATCATTAGGCAAATTGTCATCATCGGTTATTTGGTTGCCTAGCAACATTGCTCAAAAAGTTCCCCCATGTATCATCACCTTTATTTCTTGCCCTTACCTTTCACCCTGCTCTTTGTCCAATTGGTGAGCCTCTTCATCCTGACGCAGACCGCCAGGCAGCTGGAGCACGGCCCCTGGGGCACAGGCTGCCACGGCCTGCTGGGGCCGGAGGCGATGGAGCAGCAGGAGTCAGTTACATTCCTGTCTCCCAAGTCCTCATCTTCGCTGCCGATCGCAATTGGCGGCTCTTTTCCACAACCAATGAGGGCAGAGTCCTCCCCATAAGAACCACTCATAAACTTCAAGCCAGCCTCAGCTCCACTATTTGCCGAGGGCTCTTGACTCTTCGAGAGGGACAGCATTTGGGACAAAGGAGTGGTAGACAGCTCAGGAGACACGTTGGGCCCTGAATACTGTGACATGCTCAGGTTCAAACGTTCATCGTCCTCACTCTCTGAGCCGAGGATGATCTCGACTGATTCTGTGTCCGAGCATGCTGCATCTGACTGACCGCCGTCTGACAGGAGGGCCACACTGTGCATGGCTGGGGATGAGTCTCCATTCAACCCCCACATAGGACTCTCACTGCTCTTCGTCCACCTATCATGGCGACTATGAGGGCTGTTGATGAGGTCGATGAGATCATGGGCCCCCAAATCCTGGTTAGACTCATCATCCAGAACAATTTTGCTGGAAAAACGCTTTTTGAAAGGCTTCGAGGGGGACACACCATTAGTCTGAAACTGATCAGCTGCTTTGGACTGGTTCATGGTGAGGTGCTTAACATTCCTGCGGATCTCAACTTCTTCGATCACACACTCCACCTGCATGACACACCACAGGATATGAGCACTGTCAGAGCAAAGACATCTCATCAAAAGAACCACAGAATCTCTGACAATGGTAAATAACTGCCCCATAGAAACAAATCTGACCTAGCAACGATGAACTAAGTGTGACATTGCTTTGATATGAACCATAGTGCTTACTTCAAGGAAACACTAACTGACTAGGTTACCTTTAGTGTGCCATCCGCCTCCCGTCTCTTTGTTTGCCGCATGCGACGAGTAATGTTATGTTGTGATCTGCATTGAAAAAATTGGAGAAACATTTAAGAAATTGCACTGACTTAGACAGTGTCGGTCATTATTCATTGGCATTTCGAGTCATACCACAGCTTTTAAAAAATATCTGGCCTCGAGAGTTTTACATGTCAGGTAACACCACTGTAGACTTCAACCAGTAAACTTTAAACCAGTAACGTTAACCTTATTAATCTTGTATGAAGCAAGGACTGTAATGTAACCAGTAAGGTTAACCAGACAGCGCAGTAAAGGTATCAGCGACAGCGGGGATAAGTCACTTCTGTTGATGTTCAAACAAAACAGAGAGCGAGCTACTCCCTCCCCCTCCCGTGCAATTAAAACTCTCCTAAACGCGCATCTCGTCGGTTATTGGTTAAAACCAGAGCCTTATATATATCTATAAGGTTGAAACACTTTATTTTGCCTTTGAGTGGATTGCCAACACTTGTTGGTGCCAATTGTTTTTGTGTACAGATCTCGGAGCCTACAGAGACGCGGTTTTTTTTACTAGCGGATCGTTAGGAAAGATTAGATGAATGTGATAATTTACGTTTGGGCCTTTTTGGGGCCTTAAATCGCTGATACAACCTTTAACCTTGTAGGAAGCAAGGACTGTAACGTTAACTTCCAGATCAATAACGGTAGGCTAACGTTAGAGAGATGATTCGTTAAACGGCGATCATGGTAACGCTAACGTTAAACTATTCATCAGGTTACTGTAACTGTTACGAGTAGCTAAGTTAACGTTAACACTATCATTTTCAGATCAGATTTGAGAAATTAAGTTCATTTTATCATAGCGATCACTAGTTGATGTGTTCTTACGTTTCGTGGTGTTCGCCGTCAAACAGTTTCAAAGCAGACATGGTCAGTCAGTATATCTTTCTCATTACAAACATAACGTTATGCTTGTTGTCACTTACAAACATCTCCCACAGTTGAAAGGTAGATAAAAGCAGAGAATAAAAGGTTAGATCACATGCTACGAAGTTGATTCAGACCCGCCAAAACGTCTCGTGTTCTTCTTTTTCAGTGAATCGCACATTCGAAGGTCACTATCGCCACCTAGAGGATATGTTTGAAACGACCAGTTACAGTGCAACCGGAAAGTTTTCAGACCCTTTCAAATTTTCCACATTTTGTTATGTTTCAGTCAGACTAATCTTATAATGGATTTAATTCCATTTCCCCCTCACCAATCTACACAAAATACTCCAATACTCCACGAAGTGTTTTGTAAATGTATATCAAAAATAAAAGACTATTCCATTTACATCCGTTTTCAGACCCCTATGACGCTTATAATTGAGCTCTGGTGCATCCTACTTCTGTCAATGGTCCTACAGATGCTTCTAGAACTTGATTAGAGTCCATCTTGTGCCTAAATTAATTAATTAATTTGACATTATTAGAAGAGTCACACATCTGGTCTGAACAACCAACAGTCTTAGATCTGGCCGCCCAGCCAAACTAATTGGGGACGAAGGGCCTTGGTCAAACAGGTAACCAAGGACCCAATGGTTACTATGAAATCCAGAGTTCCTTTGTGAAGATGAGAGAAACATACAGAAGGACAACTAATAGGCTAGTGCAGCTCAGTGCCTGGTTTCTTCCACACACACCATTGGGAGTGGTCAAATAGTTCAATCTTCATTTCATCAGACTAGAGGATTTTACTTCTCATGGTCTGAGAGTCATTCAGACAACAATTTTGGCAATAAAAATGGTTTCTGTCTGGCCACTCTACCATAAAGGCCTGATTGGTGGAGTGCTGCACTGATGGTTGTCCTTCTATACGTAGCCTAGTATTGCATACCTGCGACTGATAGCCTATCTTCACTCACCACCAGAGCCACCGTTTGGAGGAGCTTCAGGAAAATTGGACAATTTGATTGTTTTTCAGAATATTACGATTGACAGACCAGAAAGGTTCATTAAATAGCCCAGCCATAAAATTTGCATTTATATATATAAAATATGCTATATTTCTAATGTCCACAATATTTTTGGACTGGAACAGTACAAACAGTAAACAGTATAGGCCACTGTAACAGTACTGTAAAAAGTACCTTTTGAAGGTACTATTCCAACTATTTCTGTTAAAAGGAGCAGACTGTGACCTTTAATCTTGTTGGTAGAATACAAATGACATAACAAAGCATAAAACATTTTGTCACCTGTAGCCTACATGTTTCTGATTAAATAAACACAGACAAGGCAAATCCAACTGCAAATGTGTCATCAAACAATTGTGTCATCAGATATACAAAACCCCTTAATTTCACCCCTTTTAAATGCCTTACTTTTGACCATAAAACCCTTCTATAATTAAGTAGGCTAGTGTTTAAGTAGAAATGTGCATATAATAAGGTTAAGCCTATAATTTACCCATTACTTTGTCAATTTCCACTTATTTTCCCCCCTTAATCAAGGAATCACTGAATTAACACCTTAAAATAAAATTAAGACATACTTAAATTGTCCTCAATTACCCCCTTAATAACAGCAAATAAAGGGAACCCCTGACTGCACCTTAAAATGGCATTTAAAGGGATACCAGGCAAGCCTGATGCTTTTTCTCTATGAAGCTCCCCCTACGTGTCGATACGTGTGCGAGCCCTAGCTCGGTCTGAAGCTCTTTTCCTTTTCTTTGCATCTTCCATCAAGGGTTTTCACTGCTTATTCGCAAGCTCTGCCATTATACACTTTGCAACAATCACTAGCGTTTCGTTAGCCTGCCTCTGTGGATGCAGGATGTAAACTGATCCTGCTTCTCGCGATGTCTGAGACTTTATGAGACTGTAGTTCGGCGGGTAGGATACACCGAACTTGCAAGTGGGATATTCTTTCTACAGGCAGTAGGGGCGGGCGAGAGAGCATTCATTCGCCCCGTAATGAGTCATTTAACCATATACCTACTCAATTAACACGAAAACGTTGCCTGGTGTCCCTTTAATGGCCTCTTTACAACAAACAACTTTGACAAGATTTGGGAAAGATTCTTAAAAGATTGGAGTTTTTTGAGTAAAACTTGAATGGGGGGCCTTAGTTAAAAGACACAATCTTTCAAGAATCTTTCCCAAATCTTGTCAAAGTTGTTTGGTGTAAGGTGGCCATAAGGTACAATCAAGGGCCTGTTTAACAAATTAAGGACCACTTAATTGAAATTAAGTGGTTTTGGTATGTTTTCAGGGGTAATTTAAGGTAGGCCTAAATTTGAGTAGCCTAGGCCTATGTTTTGTAGTGTTAAGCATAAGATATTTTGCACTAGCCCATCCCTCATCTTAGGTCTACATAACTGTTGTGATCAAAGCCCTTTTAGGCAAGTCCCTCCACTCGGCGGCCATATTGCAACGCTTTTTGGGCACTCATCGGGCATCCTCTTCGGCAGAAATGCGCGTGAGCAAGGCTTCACGACACCAATCTTGCTCCAGCGGCGAGTTCACAACACATGATTGGCACGATGTCTTCACAACACACCATATGATTGGCTCAATGTATTCACATCACACCACATGATTGGCTCAATGTATTCACATGTCGACGTTTTGCCGAGGACGGCCATATTGGCGTTATAAACTAGCCCCACGCATTTCTATAGAGGATTTTTTGAGTGCTGTGTCTCCTCATTAGAAAGTCTATGTTGTGATGTTACAAAAGGTGTGCAACAACTTTTGTCCACTAGAGGGCAATAATGGTGTGCACTTTCTTTCATAACGACGGTAAAAGGAACCGAAATAAGAAAATAATTTAGCCTACACGTAGGCAACATATGATCGAGCCTTCATTTTAGGTCTATACTGCAACTGACACGTCCTGCTATATTTTATGACGGTAGTCTAAATATCCTACCAAATAATAGCAGGGAATGTTTATTCCCTTTTATCCGTAAGACGAGGTCCTGCATGGCAATTGAGCAACGTTGACTTGACTTTGCATTCCAGCCAAGTCACTAGGGAGTGGGTCAACTACAAGAACATTCAGTGAACTTTGTCCTTGTGAGATCTGCAATCGGATTAACCTGACATGTTCTGGTAACAGGTGCCGCTGATAAGAAACTGAAATTCTGACCTTATATGGTCGGACAAACTCAGCAAGTTAAATCGGTTGGAAATCTAATTTCACTTTTACGTTCCCACATTTAGGCTACGTAGGCCTATCAGCTGTGACCGGGAGGTTACCCCTACGGCAACCGTGCGCGATTGACTAACGTTATGAAGTAGCCTGGACATGTTCTCATAGCAGTGTTCCCCCATTGGCTATAATCCATAGATCACCTTCCTATGACCTTCTCCTTAGACCAGTAGCCCACCGTAGCCATTACAGTTTGTTACAGATACACATAGGTATTGTCGAGCTCTCCGTTAAGAAATACCTTTATTCTCCGCCTGCCAAACTCACGTGAGATTTCGCCATATAAGAGAACATCTGAGCTGGTGGGAGCAAGTTAAGTTTGGACAAGACTGACTGGCGGCGTGATGCATTTGATACGTTGATAGATTAGCGCACCACTCCAGTATGTAGAAGATATCTGGTAGCTGCAATCAAACTTATATCAAAGATCAAAATTAGGATGTCTTCAGTTATACTTGCTGTTAGACCAAGCATGTATGCGACCTGTACCGTCCTGTCAATATGCTTGCTGCATGAAACGCGGCCAAAACACGATAGGCTACTGCCTGTCTTTGCATCTTGCGGACGCGACACTACCTCGCGTCAACGTGCGCGACCGACGCACCAAACGAACGCAGAATACACATGGCAGCCATGATGCGTACGCGTACAGTATAAGTCGTTAGCAGCAAGTGTATTGGTGCCTTTCTATGTAGTTTACGATCCTCGAAATGTCCTTATCTTGCACTCAAAAAAGTGACTGATATACAGCTGAGCTGGCCATATGTCAAAAGCACGGATAGAAAGAACGGACATCACTAATGCACATAAAATACGCCCATTTTATTGACAGTTCGATTCCTTCAGGTTACACATCAATATTGCAACTTCCAGCACATTCCCTCTTTTGCCACCCAATTCAATGTCTGGACCAAAACACTCCACGTCTTTAGTATATTAAATAATTTATCTTTCATAGACTCCTGTGAAACCAGGGGATACATGCTGTCATTCCTTCTTGAGGGAGGGAATCCATAGATATGTAACGTCATACTTCCTTGAGCAGTGCTGACATTGGTATTATAGTCGACACTAACAGACAGTGATGAGACTTTCTCTTGCATTGAATGATGAGTAAGAATTGCACCATGAATAACATCCAGAATGTCTGCCATTTTTATATTTTCATCTGGCTGAGGTTGTTGTGAGTTAACATTAAAAAAAAAAATATTTGAAGCACATTAAATAAAACAGTTTTCAAATTCAAATACAGCTTTATGATGTTGAAGATTTCAAATAAGCAACTAGGTCTGCACGCTCCCCCTTCTTCTTGATTCCAGCAAAGATCATCTTGGTCCCTGGAATGTATTTCTTGGGGTTCTCCAAGTACTCCATCAGAGTGGCTTCTCCCCAAACAATGCCTATGAGAGAGTAAAGATGGATCAGTGAGGTCGCAGCACAGACAATGAACATATATCCATCCTGTAGGCTACATTTTATACATTACCTTTGCCCTTGTTGGCATCTGTATAGGAGTAACCTTCTGCCTGTCCCGTCTTACGGCCAAATAGGCCCCACAAGTTAGGTCCTACTTTGTGCTTGCCACCGTTTTCGACAGTGTGGCACTGAGCGCACTTCTGAACGAATACCTTCTTGCCTTTCTCCACATCACCCATGGTAACCTGTAGATAACGACATGTAATGTAACGACATGTAACCACTCAGTTAGAGCATGTCTCATTCACTGCAAGAAATTTGTCTCCAGCCTAAAGTAGCTGACGTTGACAGTGATGCTGTTGCTGAAGGTCATAGTGGAGTTGAACAGCAGTTCCTCATCCTCATTAGGCACAATGTCACCTTTATATACCTTGTTCTTTTGTATTAATGAATCAATACACTGGGAGCATTTCATGTCACCATAGCTATAACGGCCTAACTGGCAAACTAAGAATGAAACTACTAGGTCCCTGTAGCACCATATTCCTGCTAACCTTAAACCCACCTTCTAAAGCCCTCAACCGTGTCATTTAACTGCAGAAGGTCTGCGTTACAATTTTCATTTCCAGAGTAGACCTACACCCCTAATGTTAGGTCACTGATTCATATAATATAGTTAATATTATGCTTAGGCTAAAGAGGTGCATTAACATAAAAGCCGGTTGAGTGTTAGTAGGCTACACAAACGCTCGACTTCTTGAATTATAGGATGTTACCAAGAGATTTGTTAGGATAATGTTACCCATCACACTGTAATGATAGGTCCGTGTGTTAGGCAACTTTAAACATCTGTAATGTTAGCATACAAGGATTGCTACGTTACGTTAACGTTACTATCCTCTATGACAGTGTCCAAAGCCAAGAGAATGTCAAAATAACATACAGTATAGCCTAATCTTATAGGCTATGCGGGCAATCAAGCAAACGGGTTTTTTTTCACCAAGCCAGAATAATGTAACCATTCGCATCATCTGCGCATCATCTGCCAAATTTAACGTTACATTGGATGGGACAGCTGATGGTCCCCAAAGCCTCCTTGATGCAGCTGGTTAACGTTAACTAACGGTAGGCTAACATTAGCCGGTGGTTCCGTTATGATTTTGAATGCTCCAGAATCCTCCTTGACACAGTTACGTTAGCTGGTAACACACTGCTCAAACGATTTTTCTTACACTATAACTCAGGTGTCTATATTAAATAACTGCGTGAAAACTGTTCACCATTAACTGTTTATAAATAATTGATAGGCTACAGCTGATTATCCTGCAGAATAAGATACCGCCTACCGGCTTGTTTTACGCAATCTGCTATTCTTTAAAGCCGTTGCCCACGTTAACGTTACAGCACTGTCAGTTATTTCATCTGTCGTAGACAATGCAGTTACATCTCCACATTATGAAGAATAGAATAAACATTACAAATAAACTGTACATTTCATAACGACAAAACATAACTCTTTCACGAAAATTAGTGCTTACCTCGGGGTTATAAAGGACGACTTCGAGAAAACTACAGGATGGATTTGAGAGCTAAGGTCCTTGGAGCGCTTCTGTTCGGTCGCAGAGGAAGGTCACTTAATTTAGAGGCACCGGCAAATGACATCACAGTCAGGCGCTTCTCCATCACGTGCTGGTTTCCGACGAATTGTAAAAGCACTTGACATACGTCTACTCTTCGCGCTCAGACTCACATCCTTGTAGGGAAAGAATGATGGAGAGTCAATGGTAGTGGACTGTGTTAAATACTGTTCTTAATCGGTTTAGATAAGGTCGAACATTTATATGTCGCGTTATTTAAACCACTGAACATTATCTCCATTGGGTAGCGTTAGAGAGGAAGGAGAAAACGGCACTGAGGCTGGTAGGCTAACGAGGCTATGCGGCTATAGGCAGTCCAAACTAAATTCGCTATTTTTTATTGCTAGTTTGAGATATCCCTCAGATGTCATTTTATTATGTAAAACGCTGTTTGTTGACCGTGCAACCGTAGGTATTTGTTCAGTAGGGACTAATGTAACGGATACCCTTGGTCGTGACGCAATGAAGGTCTTTTAAGGACAGTCCATAGCTGTCCGCCACAGAGGGAGCAGAAAGGTATTCAGTGAGTTTGTGCTTTTAAAGCAACACTACGCAACAATTTGAACCTTTTTAAGGTTGCCTGTTTTTCAGGCAGCTATGCTAGTTTTGGTATCATCTTCAAATTAATTTTGATTGTATATGTGAAGGACAGATAAATAGGCCTAGAGCTACATGTTATTAGCACCACCAGCCATCCAGGATGCTGTAACGTTAGTAGGCCCGTGTGGTTCTGTGTTCCGGATAGGAACAACATACAAGAAAACTTCACAGGATAACATTTCTGCCTATAATATCATCAAAAGACACCAGTTCGTGTGTTTGCAAGCATCGAGCAGTGGCAGTAAAACTCGTGGTGTTGTATGCAAGGTTTTGCATGCCTTTTAGATAGATAGCAGCTTGTTAGACCAAAACTCTGTAATGATGCTTTAATGTTTGCAAAGCTGCTGTCAACCTCTTGTGAGAGAAAAAACATGGTGAACACAATAAAGTACTATTTATTGTAGTAGTATTTGTTGTTACCTGAGGTCTCCTTTGCCATAACTTAAATGTTATTCAAAATCACTTTGGATAAGTGTCTTTTAAATTAATAAATGTAAACTTTTCGTCGTTGGTGTAGCCTAATCTTTGTTGTAAGACTGGTTTTAAGTGGACTATTATTACTTGTTTTTATAACAGTCTAATAGGCTATGAATTAATTGCAATGGTGAGGTTGTAGGGCTGGATTAAGAACATGGCCCTGAACCCCTTCAAAACAGCCACAGTATTTTCAGACCATCTTTCAATTTTCAACTATTAAATATTGCATCCTGACTATCACACTTAACACAATGCCACAAATGTATAGCAGAATTTCATCAGTGAGCAACTTTATTGGTGGAGTTGAGGATATACTATATATATGTAGAGAGAGAGAGAGAGCAAAAAGTTCAAGGTAACTTCCAAGTTCAAGAACAACAAGCATCATTTTCATCTATAAATCTGTAATATGGCTAGACTATAGCACTAAGCAGATTAGGGATGTAACGATTACCGGTATAATTGTAAACCGCGATAAAAGTGTTGACGATAATAATTACCGTTTTCATTTCAAACATCATGATTATCACTGTTGATTACCATGGTGTGGAAACCGTTTGTTTAATCCTTCCCAGCTTCATCCGAGCCTGCTTTTGACATACAGTATGCCTGGTACAATGGAACAAAACTGGTACCCTACTGATTCTGTTGTCTAAACATGAAGAAAAAAGTGAACGGGACACTTTTTGAAACTATTTCAGCTTGTGTAGGCCTATTAGTGCTTTCTGAACATATTGAACACACTTTTAGAAATACCGTGATAATACCGAAAACCGTGATAATTTTGGTCACTATAATCGTGAGGTTAAATTTTCATACCGTTACATCCCTAAAGCAGATACCTCCAAAGCTACTTACACTCAATGGCAGCTATTCATAACAACCCAACTACAATAGACAAACTGGATGAGAGAAAAAAAATCAGTCCATCGGTCTTCTAATTAACTGGATAGCTACAAACATATAGTCGGGAGGCTGATCATATGAAGGCGTGCACTAAAATAGAGTCTGTAAGAACAGGCTATGATAATGGACACTGACGCCAAGGCCTACTTCCTCTGTCAACCAGAGTCTATACCACCAGCCTACAGGTCTTTTGCTTAAGCCCCTCTTAGCCCTGTTGATCCTGCCCTGAGGCTGCGGGTGAAATCTTTGAACAGAAATGCAGAGTCTAGTATGGTACAATGTATCTTCAGCTGGAATCCGCCGTAGATTGTGCGCGTGTCCAACCTCTTTCCAACAGCTGTGTAGTGACACGGGACTAGCCTTCCAGGCGTAGGGTAACAGCCATCAGGAGCACTCACTCTGTAGTGAGACATGACGTCTTCCACGCTTCATCTGATGTTAATCAGTAACAAAGTCTGGGCTCCATGTGTGTACTCAGGTGACTCCTAACATGAAGGCTGATCTATAGCCCTTATAATCAGGTGAAACCTCTCCTAACACGAAGGCTGATATATAGCCCTTAAAATCAGGTGAAACCTCTACTAACATTAAGGCTGATATATAGCCCTTATAATCAGGTGAAACCTCTCCAAAAGTAATTAATTTAATCTGGTGATTATCCTTACATGTCCCACAAATAACAATGTAGATTTAATTGAGTTGCTTGACCTAGTAGGCCTATTTATTATTTCCTATTTTATTTGTCATATGAATCTCTGGCTGATTGCACAGTTGTTTCAGAGATATATCAGGTCCTCAGTGTAGCAACATTGAACAGAATTTAAAGACAGGTTCAGAAAGTTCAAGTTTTTTGTTCCAAAATTGTCATTTGAAATACCTTTAAGACAGACACATCCGAGTCGTAAAATACCTCGGATAATAATCCACTGTTCAGTGAATGAGTTTGGTTTAGGTCATATATCATATATGTGTGTCTCAAGGTTTCATGTGTCATAAGCATGTTATTAAGTGTCTTAGAGACACAGTCCAAGTGAGAGGGCTGGCATGCTTTGGATTGCTGGGATAGCTAAGTCTGGACCCAAGCCAGCTGCTGTCATCTGAGTAACCTCCCCATACGCTAGCGCCCACCTCAATTTCCACCTCACACACACGTCAAACTGTTTACAGTGTGCACGCTCTGGCTGGAAACCAGGAAGGCCATTACATAATGCGTGGACATACCATGACGGAGTCCTCGAGAGCTGCACAAGCTAGCAGCATGGCTTGGGCTCACCCTTTGTGTGTAAAAGCTTTACAAGGTCTAATAGGTATGAACGTCATAATTATTACCCATAATATTATAATCATCATCAAATTTGTCATCTTACAAAATTATTATATTCTGACACTGACCATTCTGGTAAGTATACTGGATTGTGTTTACGGATTGTCCCTCCCTACGTATGTAAGGTGGAGTTTAGGGGGGGGATCCTGCATGTGCGCTCAGAGTAGAAATACAGGGCAAATCTCTTCACCCCACTTAACACATGATGTAAACACAGCATGTGGTAATAATATATAATGGAAGCACTGAGCCTGAACCTCCATATGTCTGCACTGTACTTTAACACTCTTACTCTCTCCTCTCCCATAGTGTTCCTATTTTATGTCTGTATTTGCTGTTTACAGTCTATTTACAGTCTAATTTCTTGTTTCTCAGAACACCTGGTTGGTGAGGTGTGTGTTGACAAGGGTTGGTGGCATTTCTAACTGGGTGTTTCTAACTGTGCGTGTCCTTGACCATCCCCCCTATCATTTTATGCTCTGAAGGAACTGCTCTGTTTTACTTCCAATCACAAACTGATTAGACTTATGACCAGTAATGCTCCATATAATATATAATACAATTGGAATACATTTGAAGCCCATTAGTCTTTAACAGAAATATGATCCCTGTCCTTGTGAAGTCGGGTGAGGCGGATGTCTTCTCGCTTGCTCTGCAGATAGCACTGCAGATTTCTTGAGCAGTGCCTGACTTTCTGTTCACTGTTACACCAGTGCCACCTGGTAGTCACATAGAGTACTGCAGCAGTCATTCCCTCTAATCTATATAATAAACGTGGTTATATAATGTGTTAACAAACATGTCTTTGTATAGCTTGTACAGTGATGTAAAGGATCTTCAACATGTAAGAATACTCAAACGTGGCCGCAGTGCTGATCCTTTCACATACTCCTCCCCGTGCAACCAAAGACCCAGGGGAATGAGGCAAGGGCGTTTGGGGTCTGTTCCACTCCAGGGAATTCAGTCTTTCCCAGACATTTTCTCTGCACTGGCCCTTGAGGGAGACCCTGCCATATTGTAACAATGCTCAGCCCCTCAAGCTCTTATGTGATGGGAAAGGCCACTCTAATATGCAACTTAATATGTGAAATAGGTACGAAGGCATGTGGAATACTGGACTGCCGGTATAACAGGTAACCGGAAACACTCAAAGCGCTTCACATGGAAAGGGGGACCTCACTAACCACCACCAATGTGTAGCACCCACCTGGTTGCACGGCAGCCATTATGCGCCAGAACGCTCACCACACACCAGCTTGAGGTGGAAAGTGAGGGAGTGAATGAGCCAATTACAGTGGGGGATGATTAGGGGGCCAGACTGAATGAGCCAGGTTGGAAATTTAGCCAGGACACCGGGGAATCCCCTACTCTTTGCAATAAGTGCCATGGGATCTTTAATGACCACAGTGAGTCAGGACCTCAGTTTAACGTCTCATCCGAAGGACGGCATCTCCCACAGTACAGTATCCCCGTCATTGCACTGGGGTTTTGGGATCGATCTTTTTTGGCCAGAGGGAAGAGTGCCACCTACTGACCAACCACCAACACCACTTCTAGCAACAACCTATTTTTTCAAAGGAGGTCTCCCATCCAAGTACTAACCAGGCCCACACATGCTTAGCTTCAGTAATTCAGCTATATCCGTTTGTCTGGATATGTTCATGTATCAGCTGAGTGAATGTGAGTGCATTTGAATTTGCTCAGCAGATCCGTCTGGCTATCTTCCCTTTTGGGCCCATGTATAAATCATCAAAAACCCAGGAATCAATTACAAAAGCTTCCCCGGCCTGGGGCAGGCTTTATATGACTACAGACAGCGGAGTACAGTTAGCAGTGCTGTTGAACACAACAAATAGCTGTGTTGATGGTGTCACTGTTAAACGACATGGGCGTGTATTTTCTTTGAAATTGAAGAAACGATTACATATAAAACCTTCATTTATTTGAAAGATGCTGTGCTTCCAAAAAGATTATGTTAAAGTTTAATGTAATTTAAGTTTAATGTCATGGCTGGTTGGAAATGGGAAGTGAATGAAGCATCCCCTGACTAATTCTCAATCTCAGGTTAGATGAGAATCTGTGTCAGCCTGGACAGAAGCATCCCACAGTAAGGTATATATAAGGTATGGAAGACAAGAGACAAAGTGAGTGAACAAAGCTTGGTTTCCACTTACCAAATGTGTAAACAGTGTGATTAGAAACCATTTTTACATCAATCAGCATTTGTGGGCAAAGGTCTCATAAGGGTGACAGAGGACAGGTAAAGAGACATAAAGAATCCGACATTGCACAGAAAAACAGAAAGAGAACAACTGATATGGCCATTACATAAGTATCAATGAGGAAAGGAGATGATGCCAGGCATATTGTTGGAATTAGATAGCAAGTTAGACATAGCAACAACAACAACTGTCTGGCTCCAGCCGCAACATGTAACAGTTATGTTATGCCATCCTGCATTGATGGATGGTACCATGTCCACAGTTGTTAAACCTTTTTTAAATGAATGATTAAAGGAATGAAGTTCTGCTGATTAGAATAGAAGAAGAAATGCCTAGCCATGCTCTTAGGCTAGGTAAAAGCATTGTGAATTTTGACATGTTCATTTATGAAACACTGTTAATTACCAGTGGCTTGAACTATGTATTTCATTTACCGGTAATCAGATTTAATTTTTTGCAGGAGTGATTTTTGGTTTTGGCTGATTGTCTCTTATCACAGCAATCATTGGTGCTCCTTGCATCAAGCACAAAACACTTCAATTCTATTACCACTAGATGGCAACAGCCATCTTCGGCTGATACTGTAATGACTCCTCAATGTGTTAATAGCTCCTGTGCTAATAGCTCTTGGCACCTTTTCCCTTGATACTTCAAATATATATCTAATGATCAAGAATCTCTTTTTAAACTTGGAATACTTCCTAAAAACTTGGCACACTTCATTAAAGTTTGAAAATGGGAACTGCTCCTTCATTTCAAACTTGGTAAAACATCATAAATAAAGGATGATCAGATATTACGCTGTTGCCAGCTCTTTCATGTAATTCAATGAGACTGTCAGTGTAATTTTCAGGGTCTACTGTATTTAGCAGTTAATATTTCATATATGACATATGCAATCAGAGTGAAAATCTAACAAATTGCTGAAATGAAAAGTACTCAGTATTAAAGAGTTTGACAATTTAATTATCGAAGTGACTCGATGGCAATAGATGAAGTAAGTTTTGACCCTTAAATGAAATCCCAGACACTAGCAGTTCACAGGTAGGCTACATACAGTCATGTGTACAGCCATGTGAGCCAACAAAAATGTACACACACACACACACACACACACACACACACACACACACACACACACACACACACACACACACACACACACGGTATACCACTCTTCTGACAGAGCATGCTATATCAAAGCATAAAGCCTTTTCTAAAATGCATGAGGACCTGCATGACACATGCATGTTGAAAGCCTTCTTTCAGTTCTACCTGGTTATTGCAGACATTCTGCCACACACTCAAACACACACACACACACATAGTGTGTGTGTGTGTGTGTGTGTGTGTGTGTGTGTGTGTGTGTCTTTAAAATACTATATTTGAAAGCACTCAGTTTGAATCTGCATCTTTGACAATTTCATGTGACAAGATGTGATTGGAAAACCATAAAACACTGAAGCATGCTCCAACCTCCATCCATTATATTTACAGAAACACATTCACTCAAAGCTGACTTCTGAACCTTGTGAAATCACACGTCTCTGTTGCAGATTAGATTTACTGCAAAAGGACCACAGTGTATCAGGCACATTCATCTGTGTTGTGCCTTGCAGTATATGCACTAGTAATTCATATACAGTCAGTCTCAGGCCATGCCCACACGACAGCAGTTTTCGTGAACAGACTGGTGCCCGACTGACCACAGGGGTGACCCTGACTGGACATAGGGTACCTCACATTAATACTCAGCCAACTGCCTGCGCTAATGAGAGTGGTCACTGTGTGTGTCTGGAGATATGAGGAAGGAAGAGGAGGAAGGTGATGATGGTGATGCTCATGAAGAAGAAGCTTAAACAGCAGTGGAAAAAAGGATTAAGAAGAAATAGACAGGAGATAATTTTGATAATAGATAAGGAGTGCTGTAGGACTGCACAATGAGTGTCACAATGAGTATATGTATCTGGGTTGTCTTGTTTTATGTCTGGTGTACTCTGTTCTCCGCGCTTTGTGGAGCAGTAGGTTAATTCCATCTTTTCTGTTTAGCAGTTTTGTGTTTCATAGCTGTACCAAATCAGATCCACAGCTCTCTTGCACAAACATGGATTCTGGGACAGTCCCTATGATGTTAGATGGAGTGGGAGGGGGATGATAGGATAGAAGTAGCAAGGAAGGAACGAGAGGAAGGAAAAGCGGAGGTGACAGTAGATGGGGTGATGCCTCTGGAGGAGGAGGAGGAGGAGGAGGAGGAGGTGGACAGTCTGAGTTTGTCTTTTTAAGGGGTGTGACCCCATGCCTCTGCTGCAGATGCCCTCCTGTTTGACTGCCTGTCGACTCTCAGACAAGCTGCACTTCAGCAAACTGACACGGCCTCTCCACACTGTCGTTGCTGTTCTCGGTCTTCACTGAGGCCCAGGCAACTACCCCACAGCAAACCCTGTTGAAGAGGCTTTGCTGCCTGTGTGAGGTTCCTGTTGTTGTGTGTGATGGTTGAAGTGCGAAGTCTGGTCGAAATCTGGTGCTCTGTTGGCACAAATCTGCCCCTCTGTTGTGAACTCACACATGCACATACCAAACCTGCAAACACACTGGCAGCCTAAACGAACAAACACATATGGACTGGTACAAACACCGATATACACATAATTTAGGGGAGACACATAACACAGACCATTTTGTTATGTTTTAAACATTTATTTTCTGCTTACGTTGGCATGCAAACTTAGGTTTAAAATTGTTGTTTAACATAAAAATGTTACAAGAAATGTGTTTAATGTGTTATGTTCTGCTCAGTGGTGGTAAAGAAACAAGGCAATATTGATTTAGTTCCTGGCGGAATTGAGCAGGCTAATTCCTGTGGTGGCAGTGGGGATGTTGTTTCTTAAATCTGGTGTTTGCGCATGAAGAACATTGGAGCTTTTGTCTCAGAGTTTGATGTCGGTGTTAATTGATTGTGATGTGTACTCCTCTAATGGTGCTGGCCATCTGCTTGCATGTTCACCTGTCTTGTCTAGTGTCTTCAGTCTCTTGTCAGATATTGTGTGTGACTACCGTGACTCTGTGATGTGTAATGTTGCCACCCTAGAAAAACACAATGCAGGATTCTTACCTTGGTCTAGTCATTACTGCATCAGGAGGTTTCAGTACGGCAGTGAATACGCCAAAAGCAAAAGTCAAGCTCAGTCCAGGTCTGTTTCCTAAACATCCATTAGAGTCAACAAAATAACAAATAAAGCAAAATAAGAATATTAGAGAATTTGACAAACCAAATTACCAACCAAAGTAGAATGAATCCATATTTGATCCTAAAAAGAGAATATGAATCAGCAGAGTATCTCAGCTCTGTCAAAGATACAAAGTAGAGGCAAATCCTGACCAAGTATAGGCTCAGTGACCACAATTTAGGAATAGAAACAGAGCAAAAAAACCTAGCTAAGAGAACAAAGAATATGTGGTCACTGGCAGAGATGGTTGAGAAAGAGGAACACTTCTTTACTTCTTTCTACACTGTGAAAATATGAAAATCTAAGACGGACATTCTTCCTCAAATTCCAAATAGATATCCCACATTTACAAGATTGTAACAACAATGAAACAATGGCCATACTGTACTTCTTGGCGAAGAGCCCTCTGCTTCAGCCTGAATCTAATTGTGTCTATGATACACACACATCATCATCATCATCATCATCATC
The DNA here is from genome assembly GCF_017589495.1 of Alosa alosa. Classification (NCBI taxonomy): domain Eukaryota; kingdom Metazoa; phylum Chordata; class Actinopteri; order Clupeiformes; family Clupeidae; genus Alosa; species Alosa alosa. Next base: position 25,795,924 of record NC_063211.1, on the reverse strand, counting down.
CATCATCCATCCTCCATCAATCATCATCTCTTGTATGTTACTATCAATAATAGCTTTGGCAACACTGATCCCATACAGTCATGCTAATAAAGCAACTTTTAATTTGAATTTGAATAGAGAGAGAGACAGAGATCTCATCTATTAAAATCTATAAATCATTTTGTAGTGTGTTGAAAAATACAAAATACATTGGCTTCATTCTAATGAGAAAGTTGCAGCTGAGTGAGAAAGACAGCTGGATGTTTATGTCACCACGGGAGAATGAGACACGGTTGAGGAAGACGTGTGTGTGTGTGTGTGTGTGTGTGTGTGTGTGAGAGAGTGTCAGGGCCTCTTACAGTCACAGCTGTCCAGCAGCTTAAGATCTGGACAAAGAGAGAGAGAGAGAGAGAGAGAGAGAGAGAGAGCTTTCAACAGGAGCAAGATGGGTCATCCATCCTTTGACAGATGAAGCTGTGCGACTTACCCGTGTCATAACCAGCCCTGGTTCCCTGCACTCCAAATGGCTCCTTTGGGGTTGTTAATAACTTAGTCCTAGATTATACCTTTGGGAACTGCCACATGGGTTCTGTCAATATGTGCCGATAGTTTTGGTTGTTGAGTTGTTGAGAGGGTATAATTTAGTAAATTGTGCACACTATTAAGTCATTTGAGAGTACAATCTAGCAAAATGAGAGCACGATTTAGTAAAATGAGCACACATTTTCTAGATATACACAAACAAATATCTTGACTCTTGCAATGACTCTTGCAAAAAAAAGACAAGAAAGACATGAGAACAGTTTATCCTGAAGAGTTAGGAGAGACAGAGGGGCTTTTCAAAGAAGGCAGGGAAACAAGAAGAGAGAGTGAATAAGTGAGCCAAATAGCATCCTAATGAATGCTCTACAAATAGGCTAAATTTAATCTATTAATGTAGCCCAGGCATGCACACTTTTCACTCAGAAATTTCACTCAAACCTCAACTAAAAAGTTGGCAGGTATTCAGAGAAGAAGTGAACAATATGAAGTGATAAAGGTTGTGGGTGCAAGAAATTAAAACTACTTTCACCCCTGCGTATTGCACCAAAATAGACTCTAGGTGTTGTTTCCCTTAAATGGGAGAGACTGCAGTTAGGGGTGCTTCCCACTCAATACAGAAACCAGCCTCTGCACACAATGACAAACAGAAAACATCTTAACAATAACAAAACCTGAACTCAATCTACTACATATAGGGTACACCATGAGTTCAGGTCTAATTCTTATCAACTTGCTTACATTTCTTTATTTTTAGCACTGGTTAACTAGCAAACAAGTTACTTTGCATTACAGTTCATACATAAGATTTGTCCAATAGTATGGATTACTGTATACGGACCTTTAATTATACAGCTTCAAAAGAAACGGCAGTAGATCATAGCATTATGATTGGCACTTTGTGAAGAAATGTGACAACAGTGTCCAACAGTCTCACTTGCACGAAGCACAACTGCTGTGCTGTGCTGTGCTGTGCTGTGCTGTGCTGTGTTGTGTTGTGTTGTGTTGTGTTGAGCACCTCTTCCTTCTCTCAAGTTGTGTTGAGCACCTCTTCCTTCTCTCAAGTTACAGCCCTGTCTGGTTCTTGTAGGCATTCTGTCATTCATACAAGCAGACATTCCCTCTCTCTGTCGCTCCTCTCTGTCTGTCTGTCTGTCTGTCTGTCTGTCTTTCTGCTAGATATTTTAATTATGAATGAATAGACATACTGTCTACATTCTCTCTCTCTCCCTCTCTCTCTCTCTCTGTCCATATATCTAAACACCAAAACTTTTCTCTCATTGTCTTTTTCACACACACACACACACACACACACACACACACACACAAAACACTGTTTTCCATTTATAGTTTGTCTGTGCATGTCTTTGTGCATGCATATTTGTGTTTGTGAGAGATAGAATGTGTGTGTGTGTGTGTGTGTGTGTGAGAGATAGAGATAGAGGGGGGTTCAGAGGATTTTTCAGAATTTCAGAGGATCAGAGATGGAAAAGGACACACTAACGATGAATAAATACAAGAAAGAAAGAAAATGAATAATGAATGAAAGAACTTATTTATCACCTGGACTACTTCCAAATTCCTTCACATTGAAGTGATTTCTCCTCTTTCTTGCTGTGGAGTGATTGACAAGTTAGCCGTTGATTTGTAATGCAACTGACCTGCAGATGGCGCTGTTTTACTTGTTTTCCCTTAGGGGCTGTTTTAGTTTTTGTCTCCTATTTTCCATGTGTGTGTGTGTGTGTGTGTGTGTGTGTGTGTGTGTGTGTGTGTGTGTGTGTGTGTGTGTGTGTGTGTGTGTGTGTGAGTGTGTGTGTGTGTGTGTGTGCGTTTATGTGCGCCTTCAAATCCAATACACCAAATTAAACCATTCCTAACCTCATTTGTGCAAGGACATTGACTCGATGCATTTGTTGCAACAGGCCTTTTCTGGCATCCACTCTATTGGAGGTTTGTGCAGTGGTATGGCTCTGACTCTCTGGACTGGAGACTGAGCTCTTTGGCTTGGCACATGGGCATTGACAGGTCACATATCACCTGAGTGGAGCCACACACTGCTTTGGCTAGAGTGCTGGAAAGATAAACATCTAATGGTGTCTAACGTGCCCTGCAAAATGGAGCGTGACAAAACAGAGGAGGAGGTCTGCCATTTAGTGTCCCGTTGACATAAGAGACAGAGCAAACAAAGACAGTCATTAAAGAGTATTTACCTTTATAGGATTTTTTCAGGAATTATTTCAGTGAGGTCCAATGTTGTTAATCACATAAAACCACTTGTGGGAGCTTGTCGGTTGTAAAGAGTCCTCAAAGAACACCCACAGAGAGCCATCCGGCCCTGTGTCCCACTTCTGTCCCTGCTGAACCTACAGTCTACAACCTTCCTGTGGGAGATCCTGAAGTGCTCACATATAGAGAGACGAGTCAGGGTTAGATCTTATCTCAAAAAGCTGAATCCCACTTATAAGAGGTCACAAATCAACAGAACGCAATCAAGAGTCTTAGATAGAAAGGGAGGGATGGAGGGGCAGATAAGAACTGGAAGATCTTTGGCACGAGTTGAAGGATTGCTGTCATGCTGTCTTGTAGCCCCAGTGCATTTATCACACTCTCCACTGGTTTTCTTCTGAGATAACCAATTAAATTCAAAGCATGTACCTACCCTCTTCTGTAAAAGAGAGTTCAGATTTGGACTGCTAACGCTGGATTCCAAGTTAACTTCACAATTACTGAGCCATATTCCCTTCTGTCACAGATGGTGGAACCTGATGGTCCTTACCTGGCAGAAGACAATATAGATCTCATTTCAAATCGATTGCAGACAATGGGAGTCAGTGGGCAGAGGTGAATGCACAAGTAGTTAAAATACAGATAAAGTGAATAGTGATCTTTGTTTGAGGCAGATATTGTTATGTTGTCAATGATTTAGGTTGAGGTTACTAAAGTTTGTTGTGTCTTGTCTTCGTATGAGAAGATTCATGTTTAGGTGATTCACTAGATCAGGATTCACTACAGTAGATCAAGCTATTGGGTCACATTCCATTTTCATTGTTCACTGTGAGGTCTCAAATGGGCTAAATTTAATCAATTAATTTAGCCTAGGCACGCACATATTTAGAAATTTAGCATCTCTCCGCTTGCCTGGAAATATATCAGACTCATTCACAAAGTGAACAGTCTGGTGACTCTCGATTGGGAAAACGTTTTCATCACTTCGCATCACGGCACTAACTTTGATCATTGGTCCAGCCACCAATCACATTGATCAGAGATTCCTAACGTTACTTCCTACTTCGCCTAAACTTTATAAACTGACAATAAACAGCATCAACAGTCAGGAAACAATTTCACTAGTTCGCCCGTTGGTATGATTGCTATTGCTGAGCATATAAGCTAAGCGTGTGTTTCGGCATGGTAGCTGGCCGTGGTCCTGGAATGCCTGAAGTTGAGTTTGCAATGGAGTGATGGCTGCTTGCACCCCCCTGTATAAGGAGGGTGAGTACACTAAGCTACTAGTGAAATGGAGCAGTAGGGGGAGGAGGAGGGATCATTTTGCGAACGCCAGGGCGTGACGTATGGATAAGGAGGCCGGCTTAAATATCCTGGCGCCGGAAGACAGGTGAGTTAATTGCTGTCAATCATCCCAGTGGGCTCCTCGTGAACTTAGAAAACATAATTTATGTACATAATCAGTTATTTACATTGCCTATGGCAGTCTATGCCAATGGCAGGGCTGGGCTGACTGGCTATGCATAGAGGTGTGTATGTTGGGCATGCTGGATTTCCGTATAGGGAAGGGAGAAGAATATAGTATTCTTCTCCCTTCCCTACAAAAGAGAGACGTTACTCTATAGCGTCTGTTGAATAATTCACACTTTCATCAGTGGAGGTCTGTGCTGATATAGGGAGCCTCAGCATCTCTGTCTTTTTCTCTCTTTGTTATTTAAAGCTCCCAGCCCAACAGGGAGACACAGTCACACACCATAGTCTGCACTCAAAACACCACAAAAGATTGGAGTGACACATTTTATTGTTTAGAGATGGCCACCTACTTTGTGGACATTTCTGCACAAAGGAAACTTATTATACAGTTGGTAATGTGGTCCATTTGAATTCATGCCCACACACAAATCTCTTTCTCCATATATCTAAACACACCAAAAGTTCAATCCCTGTCAAGTTTCTTCTCACTCTATATATATATATATACACAGTACTCCCTCGCAAACACACACACTCACACTCAGACAACACACACATAGGCAGGCACACACATACATACACACACACATACTAATTGTGAGAGAGATGATGCTTGAAGCAATTAGCATGCTGTGCACTCAGAGCACAGAAAGTGATTCCTCTCTGCGTCTGGACGGTGAGAATGCCAGCAACTGGCTTCTGGGTTTCAAGGGACCAGCTGTAACCATAACAACAGACACCTAATTGCATTGTTTGTTTGACTATATTATTTAGTTGTGTGTGTGTGTGTGTGTGTGTGTGTGTGTGTGTGTGTGTGTGTGTGTGTATTTGTTGCTAAAGTTTGTGTGTTTTCTGGCAGGTTAGTGGTTTTGGACCCTGTACATTAGTCAAACAACTGCTCTGTCACATTGGTTCAGTCTAACATATTACGCTGTCTGTTTTCTGTTTTAATTCATCATGTTCACGGTTGTTACAAGTATGGAAATGTGTGTGTGTGTGTGTGTGTGTGTGTGTCCATGATGAGTACTCACCAGCATCACACACACAGACAGACAGACAGACACACACTCACAAATATACCAAACATTCCAACCTTTTTAGAGCTTCCATATTGTGTGGTTTACATCCACTGATGAATGTGCTATATGTTTAACAATAATCACATAAATGGCATGAAAACAGACGGTGATGTGAATAGCTGGTGTGCCTCAGCCGTGCTGCATTGTGCTCCTGCCAAGAGTTCTGACGCCATTCAGAACACACTCCACCTCGTTGCCATAAACTCATTTCCACGGGGACTCCATGGTAACTGCACATTTTTGCTCAGAACCGTCTATCAGTCTATCTATAGTGTGCAGACATTTTATTCCACCAAGGTCCATTGCACAAGTTTTGTAAACATATGGACACTATGTTTGTGTCTGTTTGTGTTTCAGGATGCCATCAATGGGATAGCAAGCATGGCTGAAGTGTGTGCACTTTGTGTAGGTGTGGATGTGTTTGCACACTGCTGTGTGTGTGTGTGTGTGTGTGTGTGTGTCTGTACAACTGAGAAAGAGAGCAAATCAGTTTGTGTATGTACATCTGTGAGTGAGTGTGTGTTGTCTGCTGCTGTGGTAAAGGGGTGTAGGAAACCTGCACCTTTTGCATTTTCAGTATCCTGGAAATTGTCACATTAATCTAGGATGCTAAGTAGTTGTGTTTCTATTAAATCCATCTTTCTTCTCAGGTTAGAACAGCCTTCATCAGTGCTCAAGCAAACGGAGCTTGCCTGACTTGATCTCCTGTCTGAAATCACACAGGGCCATTGTAAACAGAGTAAAAACGCTCAAGACACAGGGGAACGAGTAGAAGAGCTCAGCACCAATCAACCACTGTGTCTTTCTACACCCAAAGAGGATTATTTATATCCATTTAATTCAATTGAAAAAACTTTATTTATCCCTCAGCGGAAATCCCAAAAAATCAGGCATAGTAAAGGGTATAACCTACATACGCACATGACAGACAACACATGGATTGCATTACCAGCTAACACCTCACACTTCAGAAGGGAGCCACACTAACACTCAAACTTCTCCTCTCCCTACTCATGCAGGAGGGACCTGCTTAGCGTGTCTGCTGTCTGCCTGATAATGAGGCCCCTGACTGGAGAGCTCCACAGGGATGTGTGGGGGAGTCGGAGGGGCTAGGAGCCAGCAGAGAGGGGCGGAGTGCGGTCTGGAGGGTCTCCTCAGAGCTGAACCAGTGACCCGTTTGGCTTGGAGACTGATGGGCTGGCTCCTGGATACAAGAGAGAGGATGAAGAATGGGGACTCATTCAAAGGGCGATGAGCACCGCAAGGACACACACAAGCACACACATGCACACACCTGCTGTGCTTAAATACACGCGTGTACTTACACACACACACACACACACACATACACACACACACACACACACACACACACACTTTTCCATTTGTGGGCCGAGAGGCCTCCAAGCAAACTTTAACAGAGTGAAACTTCTCTCACAGATCACACAGACCCCACTCTGTGGAATGGGTCACAAGAACAAGTTGAGTGATACAAGCAGATAGAAGCACTGAATACTAAAGCTGTGATATGACAGGCTTCATCTATCTGTTCTATTGTTACAGCATGCAGCATGCCACCCGCTATGGATTTTTACATTTTCATTCATTTTGACAGGACCTGACTGATGTCAGACTGATATCCTATTTTTCCGTCTTATGCTCAAAGTTCAGTGAGAGTCTGGTTGATAGCTTAACAAGGCAGGGCTTGCATTCAATCAGCCCAATTCAAAGAGAAGTACAAAATATCTATTATCTTTGGGACAGCTGAACTATATCTGTCTAGCCATATGTGCGGCATTTATGGCCAGAGTTTATAAATGGGTAGTTTCTTAATCAGGGTAAGCACTGGACAGTATCCACATACATATCTGTGTATTTAAAATATGTCATATGTGACAATATAAGATAACTTTGTGATTATTACAGTAATTACTAGACTTAAAGGACAGTTTCGGTATTTTACACTTAAAGCCCTGTTTTCAGATAGTTTATGATTAAATAGAACGCAATTCGGAACTGCACAAAATCGCCTCATTTTTAGCTGTCTGTTGCAAAATACTTCAAGACAGCGATCTTCTGCTTCTTCTGTGTATTCAATGAAATGCCAGTGGTTTGCTTGTAATTGGCAAGACGGTGTAAGGTGCATTATCGCCACCAACTGGGCTGGAGTGTCTATTATTCAAGCTCTCAACGGAAGAATGTACGGGTGTGAGGCGTTTAGAAAAATAGCTCCACAGTTTTACAACGCATGGTAAACACCTGTTGGAAAGCATCTTTTGCAGCGATTTTTGTGTGAGCATATCAGTGAACACCCCTGACCACTCGGTGAGTTTCACGTCTTTGTAAACGAAAGTTTAATGCGTTTTAGGAAGGATTGTTCCAGTGCACCTATGCAGCGTTCTGGAGGAGGGGGGGTGCTACCACAGAAATCGAAAATTCTCAGGACAGCAGCATGTGTCCAAATTTCAATCTTAAACGTTCCATTTAATCATAAACTATCTGGAAACAGGGCTTTAAGTGTAAAATACCGAACTTGTCCTTTAACACCACCAATACATTTGTGTGTGTGTGTGTGTGTGTGTGTGTGTGTGTGTGTGTGTTTGGGTGTGTGACCTCATTTGGACCACCTGCTTTTCAGAAGAGCAACATCGTTTCAGTCACATCTCCAGATCCATTCCACAGATTGAGAGTGGCGTAGAATTGCTTTCCAGTGGGTGAATATTTCAGGGCTGCCTCCAGCTAAATATATTGCCATTGAATTTAAGTCAAGTTAGTGCTAAATGCTCTCAATATGTCTAAGTCTTTCACCATCTCCTCTCTCTCTCGTTGTCTCTCTCTCTCTCACACACATATACACACACACACACACACACATTCACATACACACTCCACCCCCAACACCAACCATATTGATTTACCAGTAGGATTATATTGAAATAATGGAGGCAGTGATGACCTCCAGTGTGCTCTTACAACAAACAAAGCGCCCTGCCGATCCTGTTATAGCTCCCCCTGTGACGTCTTCTGCAGTGGCCTCCAGCTGCACTACAGAATGCAGATTTAGAACCAGAGTGCTGATACATCACTTGGCTTCAGCCCTGAATAACTTTTCCATGGAAGGTCTGGCAGTAATAACTTGTATTGTCTTGAGGAGATCTACGAGCTCTGCTGTGCTGATGAAATGTTACTGTGTGCATAGCAAGCATGCCCCCCCCAGCCATGTTGCCATAGACTCTAGTGAGATTTGACGAGGCTTAAGAGACTCATCGGACTCATTCGGGCTAAAAGAGGGTTGGTGCTTTGATGTTGTCTACTTTCATGTATAGATTAGATATGGTGATATAGTATGTTGAGGTGTGTGTGTGTGTGTGTGTTTGTTTGTCTGTGTGTGTGTGTTATTACTGTAGGTTAAGTGTTGTCAATATAAAGAAGATGCTTTGTTAAGTTGTAACTCAAAATACAAAAAGGAAATCATATGACAAATGTTACCGATACCAATACATTTTCAAATGTGTGATTACTTTTTAATCAATTAATCATGTTGATGGTTCATTAAATAATGATCATAAACAAGCATGATTTTACTAAGACAGGGAGATCTGAGGTATCACACATGCGCTTTATATAATGTGATAGTCTCCCAACATTTCAAGCCTAGGACAGTAATCAAAATAGACACATTTGGGTGCGCTTTGAGATCACCCTAGCTGCCATTCAATGAGCCAACATCAGAGGCAATGTAGTGCAGTATAGATGCCATTTTAAGTAGAGCAGATTCCCTCTGTGGAAATGTGCTTTTGAAGCCTGAGACATACAGGTGTTTATCTGAATCAGAGTGAATTTACAGCTTTGAAATCTTTGGTATATGGTATTCTTTAGTCACTTTAATGAACTTAAATTTGCTATGATGTATTAAATTACATTTCTTTTTATCTTATTTTGGATCAATTACAGTGAGGTTTACAAATTAAAATTGTAGTTTGATTGTAAGATTATGGGTGGCCCAACATAGCTATCATACCACAAACAAGTAATCACTGAAGCCTTTGCATCACAGCTGAAGCTCGGGGACAGATAAACAGCTTTGCTAATCCACAGCAATGAACACAAGGTATGTTGACTGTTATGAACTCCACAAGGTTTACAGAAGATTTGAAATACTCTTCTGGGGAAATTTGCCATAGAGATCTTTGTTATAAATAAGAAAAGATGATAACATTGATGTTTTTTTCTAAGAGGTTATTAAGACAATCTGACTCATTCGGTGTAAAAAGAGAACATCTGACTGAAACTGAACCTGTATTCATGACAAGGAGCAATTAATAATTAACAAAGGTCCAGAATATTAAACAACATAATGCATACAATTGCTGGTCACGTTCATCCAAGATGTGTGTAACACACATGCATAGATTTTCTCATTGTCTCACTCTATTGGTCTTGTCATGACTTGAATCATGCGACACTGTTGCAATGGTAGAGGCTGTTACCGGTATATTGTTTTATTCTCCCAGGACAGTAGTCATCATTTGGTTGGGTTTTTTTTTATTATTCTCTGTAGATATAGACACGACACAAACACACACACACACACACACAGAGAGAGAGAGGGAGGGAGGCCGAGATACAGAGAAAGATGCAGGTGTCACAAGCCCATAACTTTATGATCATAATTACTTTCCACCAAGAATGAATTTCATAAACCCTTGACTTAATTAACCCATTTCCTGTGTTTGTGTCCAGGTGCGCCTGCAGGTGTATGTCCGTACGCACTGTGCGTACCATCAGGCTCAACAACGAGAGAAAATTTCCCTGTGTGTGTGTAATGTGTATTGGCCCACCATACCTTCCCAACTATGCACAGTATCCCATTAGCTGCAATCAGGCTATTTACAATTTTCTATTACGTAACTTAGTGAACACTTATCAAAATTAACGCGCACACATTTTGTTTGAGCAGGAGACACAATACGCATGCAGGCACGTAGGCTACTTGTTTTCTTTTACTCGGCTATCTATCTATATATGGTTATCAGCACACTAATTCACTAATTCAATACTCATGATGGATCACAAGTTTAAACAACAGAAAGTATGGAGGCAGCAAAGCTAGAGGATTTATTCCAGATGGGCAAGAACAAGGTAGGCAATTGGTGTGCTTGTCAGAACGTTAGACTGCATTACAGCTGTTTAAAGCCAGACGTCAAGAACAAAACAAGGTAACTTTAGCCTGTATAGGGCTGTATCAAGTTGTCCAAATGAATAGGTCATAGTAGACGTTGTTGTTGTATTATTGCAGGTGGATGTTCTTATGTTATGTATATTGTTATGTTATTTTTTTAACATAACAATATTTGGGTCGGGCGATGGGTCGGGTGTGCGTACCATAGCATTAATTCCTGCAGGCGCCCCTGTTTGTGTCTGTGTGTGTGTGTGTGTGTGTGTGTGTCAGGTTTTATTGAGCGGTAAATCCAAACCACAGTCTTGAATTATTTACTACATTCTGGTTAAATAAAAATCAGCAATTTGGTGGAGGATCAGTGTGGCTGAAATCTTGGTCAACACATAAATGTTATGTTTTTCACCTCTATCCTTGTACATTGTCAAATGCCCTCCTGAGAACAGTGAATAATGAAATTGATTTATGTCGCATTTATTATGATTTTCGCTTACCTTAATAAATTCATCCATTTAGTAGGTATTGATTTGATTGTGCCTTCATTTGAAAAGGCAACCTTTGGTATACTCCACAGTGCATGTGTATCTTCAGCCTTAGAAACATCAGTCACCACCTGACAAACCCTTTGTTTGAAATATTAGGGTTAAAGGTCAGACACATGAATGATCACTTCATCACTGATTGGACACTTGGTCCCAGTTACTGACTGCCTCTTGCTGCAGGATTCCTTCTCTCCTTAATGGAAACAGTCACAAGTCCCCCCGTCATTTACTTAATTCACAAATATTGTTTTCCTGTGGGTAAAAATGGGAAAACTTAGCTCATTTTATGTTGAATTATTCCGTGCCACTCTAGTGTTACCTTTGAGGGGTCTTTAATTAAGGAAACCAGAAGTCTCCTGAAATCCATCAGACTCTATTGGCTATCTACAGTGAGGTTGCATTTTAATTTAGGAAGAAAAAAAAAATTAATCCTTAAAAGAGAACTCTGGCCATTTTTAACATACAGTACAGCCCTGTTGCTCAAGGTCAGCAAGTACTGTTACTGTTTGCTACCTAACACGAGTTAGCGTGCTAGCAGATAATGCAGCCAAGTAGCTACAAAGCTATTCTCTGGGGGCATCACGTAGGGCTATATTTTGGCGATCTAAAACGCATGGTCACTGGCAAATAGTTTAAACAAATTTAGGGGTTTGTCCAGTCCATATTGGGTGTGGTTTAGTTATGAAGCGTTATGAAACATCCAGCGCATGGCGCAAGAAGGTGGGCCTTATGTTTCTTAATCAGTCATGGGTGTGTTTTAGGCGTAACATCATTTATACGAATGAGAATGACATATGTCATTCCCTTTAACAGCAAGCAATGCAACTTTAAACAGTGCATTGGTATTTTGATAGTCAGTGGCACATTTGAAGGAATCTGCTTGTACACAAGACCATATGGAACAGTTATTCCACTAAACCATGCATTACTAAAACCTAGCAGAGTATAGCCTATACACGCATTTGCACTCGTCTATTTGAACTCATTGGCAAAGTGAAGCTAAGTTCACCATGGTCTCATAGTCAACAACAAAGTTATACAGTTACTTTCACTATTGACTGAAATAGATTACCATCGAAAACAGCCTGAAAAAAACAACATTTACCCCAATAGTGACTGAATAAAAAAACCTAAGGACATTTATCCTGCAGAGGAGTTGCTGCTTACATCTTGTGACAGCGCGTCTTCAGCTGTGCTTCATACCTGCCTCTCGCCTCGCCTAATCACTTTTATCCATCATTACCAATTTGCAAATGATGAAATGGTGAAATGGTGAATAACTACTCATTGTGAGATGTATTTCGTAATATGTTTATTCTAGTTATGTTTCCCATTGTAATCGTGTAATTTGTAATGTTTTCCATGGATGTGCTCTGGTGTGAATTTGTGGATGAAAGAAGCATGGTGTGTTTTGCACCCGCCCATATCACTGTTGATAATGCGCCCTTAAAATAATATTAACAACTCGCCATGGACTTCTGACCAGGTTTCTCTTGGTCAGTGGTGTAATGCGTTTTAGGTAGTGTACGATAGCGTGCAAAATAAGAACTTAATGTTGTGCTGGGATAATAACCCGCTTTCCGCCATGCATCAGGTCGGAATATAGGGGCCTTTATGTTAAAAATGGCTGGATTTCTCCTTTAAATAAATCCTATCTACCAACCTTTAAAATATAATGGCCATGTTTCCTTCTAAAACTTTCAACATCAAGCTTTCCCTTTTTCACAGACACAGACACACACACATACAGTACATGCACACATATTAAATACACACACACACACACACACACACATACAGTACATGCACACACTTATTGACATCCTGCATTGCCTCGTTGCCAAACAGGCTCCTTCCGCCTCCGCATACACTAAACAACCAGACCAAGCCAGAGATTTATACAGCACTGATCAAAGGACCCATCCGTCTCCTTCTACCTCTCAGAGAAAAGGCACAGACAAACACTCGTGCTCATGATGCTCATGAGTCGTGGTGCAGTTAGTCTCAGAAATGCTCAAAGCTGCCCACCACTGCCTATTCCATAAAGCCCCAACTCACAATGACCTCATAGGGGACACCAGGGCTGCCAGTGTGTCATCCCTCAGGGCTAGGTAATGTATCACACACACACACTCTCTCTCTCTCTCTCTCTCTCTCTCTCACACACACATACACACACACAGCGGATGCTGGCAGGCACAATGAGGTGTAATGACGCAGGAGCAGCTTCAGCTGCTGTAATGAAGACCGTTTGTAATGCTGCATTATTTATACCGCCTGTGAGAGGGGAGGCTGTGCATAGCAGCCTGGAGCAATGTGTGTGTGTGTGTGTGTGTGTGTGTGAGAGTGTGTGTGAGAGTGTGTGTGTGTGTGTGTGAGAGAGAGAGAGTGTGTGTGTGTGTGTGTGAGAGAGAGTGAGAGAGAGAGACAGAGAGAGTACATTATAAAACATTATACAATTTAAAGTAGGCTGATATCCTTTGTTGATTTTGTGCCCTCACTAGAACTGATTTCATCAAAATATGAAGATAAACACACACACACACACACACACACATTTACCTGCCTCAACTTCATTCCACCTCAATGTCAAACTATCTCCTACTGTATATGCCCATGCATTCACACACATCTATATAGCCAAACACACACACACATCTAAACACACACGTATCACTCATGCCTTCACAAACTCAACTACATCAGTCTCCATAGTTACTGAAGGATCACAAATGGAATGGCACCCACCTGTGTGTCATCCTCAGAAACACTCCAGAGCATCAGGTATGTGAGCGGATCTTTTGGGGGTTCATAGCGATTTGTTATTGTAATATTGCACTGACAGCACTGAAGTATAGATGAAGTAAATGTAAACTTTTTTTCCCCAAAAGGAGTAGAAAGCATGAAGTGTATGAGGATGCAGATCAAATAGCTCACTGTTGAGACAGTTTGAAAAGAACAGTGGAACAAACAAACAACCAAAAAAACAGCAAACAACTAGTGAAACCAATATTCCATCAGGCAAACAGCATTGACTGGATAAAACCACTGTCCAGCGTGTCATGTCCTCAGCGATCTGTGGAGGTGGCCAAGTGAGAGGACAGATTACTATGTTGCATCAATACGGGGCTTTAAAGCAAACCTCTAAACCCCTCTCTTCTGTCATAATTTATATTCATCGCTCATGGCATAAACACCCTGGCATGGATGTGTGCACAGGTGTGCTTTGCCTGCGGCACTGTATGCATGTGTGATGTGAAGGAGGAAGTTTGTGTGTGTGTGTGCATGTGTGTATATGTGTGTATGTATGTGTGTGTGTGTGTATCAAGGGAGAGTATGATCAGTTACCGTAACACCAAAGAGAGTGAGGATTGGCTTGGATCCCAGCAGCCTATTGATGCAGTCCTTTTAAAGAGGGCTGGAAGAAGCTCCTGTGGCTTTAATGCTGACATGCTCTACTATCAACCCTTCAGCCTAACAAATCAGCCCTTCTGTGGAATAAGAGCACGTTTGCCATATCCTATACTTAGCTCAAATCTCTCTTTTCCTCTTAGCCTCTACCTATTCAAATTAATAAAATGATTCATCTATTTCATCCATGACAGGGGTACATTTGTAGTGCCAGGCTGAGCTCATAAATGAGATATTTCTGAGGCCACACAGGAAAGCTACACTGGGTGCGTAACTGAAGCGTTCTGTTCGCATTTCCTCTACTGCAATAATTAGCTTCCACTGTAATCAATGGATGTAGCTACACCAGACGTGATAGCAGCGTGTACGTTTGAAAAATAGACCAGTCTTCTAAAATGTTTTTGCGCGTTGGGAACGGAACGCTTCAGTTACGCACCCGATGTAGATTCCCTGTCAAAGACCCCTACATCTGGTATTGTTCATGCCTGTAATTACAAGCATGCATCACTTCTGGACATGGAGAATTGTGATGAATGTATGTATGGATTTCTGACTTATTATTTATACAATTTATTTTGAGTACATCCATCAAATAGACTCGTTTAATTGAATTACTATTAATCTAAAGGAATGTGATTTTTCATTACCACACTATTAATGTTTTATTTGTGTTGCAATTCACGCTATTACGATGAAAGTGACCCGTTTTCAATTACATTTCTTGACAATGAATGTGTATCAGGACTGGATTGGGTGAGAGATTGTGATACTAGCTGTGCTGTGTTAACTGTCTACCCAGAGACATGATCCAAATTTACCACTGAATCTGCATTCTTCTTAAAGCAGACACTTAAATCAAATCCAATTCAGAGGAAAGTCCTAAGGGTCTCCTCCAGACATTTCTGTCTATACTCTAAGCAGTCTATTTCCATACACCATAATTTCGCTTAACCACCTGTTGGTCTATAGCAGAAGACTCCCACTTGCCACCTTGATAAAAGGTGCACAGGGACATATTTCTAGACCATTCTGAGTGGGTGCTGATAACACAGTACTTCCCACTGCACACCTGTGATTTGGCTTCTCTCTGAGAACTCCCAACTTATTACACTCCTCACTATGAGGAGCCCGTCTGCCTTTTATTTTCTCATTTGTGAGGGCCTTTTTTGTTTTTATTTGTTTTCTTTTATGATGTTTCCCCACC
Organism: Alosa alosa; assembly: GCF_017589495.1. Classification (NCBI taxonomy): domain Eukaryota; kingdom Metazoa; phylum Chordata; class Actinopteri; order Clupeiformes; family Clupeidae; genus Alosa; species Alosa alosa. The sequence continues at coordinate 25,780,291 of NC_063211.1, read as the reverse complement.
TGAATCCTTCTTAATGCCCTTGACATCTGTGGTCCATACTGTTATGGCCCATGCTTGATTTTTGTTCTCTTGTTTTTAATTTAGTTTTTCATTCTCAAAACATCAGTCACGTCTGACATTTATGGCGATGGGGCAAAAAGTTGAGGGCATCAATCAGCACACAGAGAGCTCCCTCAGGTGCTGAGTCACGGCAGGGGCCATGGCAGGACTGGACAGGTGACTGAGAGAGCTTTCTAGAAGGTTCTGACAAATAGCTCCCTGGGTCCAAAGGTGCAGTTCAGAAAGGAACAGGCTTGCTAGAAGCTTATGTCATGACAAATAAACTCCAAAGTCCAAGTCAGAACTGGTTTGAGGTTCTTTAGCCATGACAGCATCTTAAACACAATGACTCCTGAGTCACCAAATTAAATCTGTATTATGTAATACCACAACTTCAGGTTCGACATGGATGGCTGTCAATGACTGAGTTGTAAAATTTCAGCCCTTTTCTACAGCACTTTAAAAATTTCACTAGTTCATTAAAAGTTATCCCGCTGGGAACTGCAAAGACAGCTCTTAGTCAGTGAAAAGTGCAACACATAAGATGGAAATTACAGAGAAATTATAGTGCAAATACGACAGGTGGTTACCCTTGAAGTAGTGAATTACCTGGCTGTTTCTGTTTCATGTGATTGAAAGGGACTGAAAGCTTGTTTGCTCATTTGAATGACTAACATCTGCAAGATTCCACACCCGGGAGAAGTTGTGTAGGCCTATTGACCAGAACAACCAGCTAATAATCTCTTCCGCTATAACATGTGCAATGGTTATTGAAGTGAAATGCAATAAGGCTCAAGGAGGGTATCTTTTTCCATAGAGCAGAGAGCACTGCCTACGCCTATTCGGGACTGGGGAGTTCTAATCAGGTAGGCCTAATTATGTGATGTGTATTAAAAGAATCATTGTCTTTCTTGATTGCTAAGATGTACTTAATGCAACTTGGATGCATGAATTACACATAAAATGTGTTTTGAGTCTTTTAGGGCCCTATTTTCGTGACACAAACCTGGCGCAAAACGGATTATTATCCCGACGCAAAGTTTATTCCTATCTCACTCAGATGTTTCACCATGCGCTGTACTTTTATTAAGCTTTGTACCCAGGGATGTGGCAGAAGGTGTGTTCTGGCGCAAAATCCAAAATTTAACATTATTCAAACATTATTGGGGTAAGTGTTGCTTTTTCCAGGCTATGCTCTGCTAGGTTTTAGTAAAGCATGGTTTAGTGGAATAACTGTTCCATATGGTCTCGTGTACAAGCAGATTCCTTCAAATGTGCCACTGACTATCAAAATACCGATGCACTGTTTGAAGTTTTCAGTTTTAAAAATCTGAAGGCACGGTGTTGTAATCCATGCCCGCTGATTTGTAATCTGAAATCTTTTTTACATTTTCTCAATTGTTTTAATGCTTCTGTCAATTGGCATTACACTTTCAAAACAATCGCCTTACTGAGAGTCCACCCTCATTGAGAATTCCTGTGTGCATGTTAGGGTATTTTCTATCTCCTTACTGAAAATGTATCCACACTAAAAAATCTTGCTATAGCTACAGTATAGTCTACTATAACATTACCTGTTATATGTCTCTCAATGGAGTTATATGGCTTGTGTTTGAAGTTATATTGTATATATATTGGCTGTGTAGTGCTTTTTCTGTGTGAGTCTTCTCTTACATAAACCCATTAGAGCCCCCATGTGGTGAAGACCCTGTTAGTCTGACCTCTGACCTGTGGGAGCCCTCAGCCATGGCGGGCCTCTTCACCTTTGCCATTCGTGTGTCTGTTCTAAATGGAAAAGTGGTATTTTGTGGGGATTTTGTTTTTTTTAGCTATTTTGGCCTGAACCCCTAAAATTTTGATAACAGCAGCTACTGCAAATGCTCATTTGCGTCTGAAACTTCAGTTGCTTTGGCCTGTGTAGGCATAATGCTTTTACCTGAATACAAACACTTGTATAACAAAACAACAAAAACACACTGCATCTTTACCTTTACGTCACATAAATAACACATCCAATAATGTAGTAGAAAATGTCAAATCTAATCTATATACAGTAATTGATCTTTGACCAATATGTTAATTAATGACAGCAGGGCATTGGGCCATATTTCAGTAATTTGAAATGTCTGGTCAGAGATGTATGGTTTAAAGACATTTAGGGTGTGTCCAGTCCACATTCGCTAATTTAACAACGTGATTTTGTGATCAGAGGATAGGCGCATTGTTCAAAAGGGTTGTTCTTATATTTCTCTTGGGATGAATAAAGTATCTATCTATCTATCTATCTATCTATCTATCTATCTATCTATTTATCTTAAACCAATGAGAGTGACATCTGTCACCAGCTCAACATCAAACGTTAGTATTTTGTCAGTCAGCCATCTGAAGGAATTCCACTAATACTTGCTTTACTAAAACCTGTGACTAGCTGAGTATATCGTATATTTATCTGCACTCGCCTATTATTTGAACTCATAGACAAACTGAACTGAAACTAACTTCACATGGTCTCATAGTCAATTATTGAACAGTTCTACACTTCAGGCAATGAAAAAAACTATTCAGTTAAGCTATTTACTTTCACTATTGACTGAAAAGGGGTTTCTCTGAAATTCTCTGCCACAGCCTATGTTGATATTTTTCTAATTTAAACCAAAGGTCATTAATGCTGGCATTGTCATTGCCATCAGCAAAAACCTAAACATATTACGAGGAAAAAAAACTGTTTAATTTAAGCCAACCAATATCTGTCATCATTTGTGTTTAATATCTGTGTTAAAAAAAATATATAGCCTCGACAAATGTTAAGGTATCGCTAATTTTATTGTCTATCTTATGGCTTACTGCCAGAGTTTGCATTCTCTCTCTTCTTTTCACTTTTGTGTAAAAGCAGGCCTACGAAACACAACAATAGTTTTTGTTCCAACCTATCCTAAATATTTATAGTTCCTCTACATCAGTGGTTCTCAAACTGGGGGTCACCAAAAATATTGGAGGGGTCGCAAAATGATTTGCAGTCTGGATTAAACATATTTTTGTAAAGGTTTTTAGTCAAAGGCTGCCATTGACATAATGCCTTTGATGTTGACATAGCCTACCTATGAGAGAAGACATTTTCTGCCTCTGCTTCCAATGCCCATCTCACAACATTTTGAAACCAAATTCCGCCGGTTAGAGATTAGGGGGTCGCGAGACTTGGCCCATGTTTTTTGGGGTCACCAGACAAAAAGTTTAAGAACCACTGCTCTACGTTGAGAGACCATTAGGAACGACATCAATTAAAAACTAGATGTACCGCATAGCGGTACAAAATATGACCGCCGCTCAGTCCTGTACATCCGTTCCGCGAAATTAAATCACACTTGAATTTGTCTCCCTATTTTACTCCATCCCCCACTCTTGAAACTTTTGTGTATGCTTGTTTGGCATGCCTGAGTGTGTGTGTGCGGCTGCACAGAAAGTAGCCTACTGGTGCTGAAAAGGTGAATAGATTGTAGAATAGCCAAAGAAGATGTAGCATTGTTATAAAACCTTTAAAATCTCTAAACAATCACAAGTAGGGCAGTTCATCACAGTTTATCCATTGCAACAGGATTGATGAAAGGTCACTTACACCTGTAGGCTACATTGTATTTGGGAAAAGCAAAAGATATCAACATAATAATAAATTTATTTATTTATTTATAAACAAAAACATCTCTCTCAGTTCCATACCGTTTTCAACAGCTATCAAAAACAAAGGTCATTTTTGGATGGATGGATTTTTTTGTGAATGTTTCTTCTTCTACATAAGATTTTAGTCATCTTTTAGTTCATGTAATAATTTTATTGTCAATGCACAAATTAAGTAACAGTAGTCTGAAACGTTATTGTTAATGCACAAATTAAGTAACAGTAGTCTGAAACGAAATGCTGTTTTACATCTAACCAGTGGTGCAAATAACTGACATGTCCAAATGGCCTTGATGAAATGCGCCGCTAGACTGTTCATACACATTTTAACGGGCCAAAGTTGAAGAGCTGTTGTCCGCTATTGTTCGTGCAAATATAGGCTGATTCATGTTCCCTTGCATTGTGTAACTGAGGTCCATGGCTAGTCTGGCTTTCACCAGACCAAGCTCAATCTTTTAAGAAATCAAAAATAAATAGCGGGCAGATCAGGCTGGGTTCACCCACCCTAGTCCATAGGCACCGATATTGTTTAATTTTCCCGATTGAGATATCCACGCTTCTGGCTATTCTAAATGCAAAATGCATCAGGGAGTTATGACAAAACTGTAACTAACAAACTAGATCCTAATAGAAAGCTGTTAGCTTCCCTAAGCTACAGGTAGGCTTATAAGGTAGGCCTACTTACAACATAAATTGTCAATAGGCTATGCTGGCTTACACAAATAAAATCTCCTTTGAAACCAATGGCTTACTTACAGTATCAAGCACACTTAAACTGCCATATCGCGGGCTTAAAAGTTGTAATAAAATTCACGCAGCTCCAGGAGTCAAGGAAAGCCGAATGAAGTAGCCCACTTCTAAATGGGACCCACTACACAGTAGCTTAAGGTGTGTTGCTAAAGCAGCCATAATGAAATGAAGGTGTCATTGGATACTTCACACACACGTGCTTTTAATTTCACAGACTACAACTACAAGCTGGAATCAAAAGCACATCGATTCCCCTCTCACACCCTGCACGCACTTAAACAAAAATAAACAGGCTGCCTCAGTCTCACGCATGTATAGGCAAAACTGTATCAGACCGGGTGTAACGCTTGGTAAATCTTCCATTGCACAGAATGATTTTTGTAGCACGGCAACAAATGACAGTCTAAAGATACAATTACAGTGCTGCTATCAATTTGCTTGGTATAACCGCATTTATAGTTTTCTACAAATGCAATCAATCAAATTGGCCTCCATCACTCAACCAACGCTAACGGTAACATTACCTAGGTCCAGTTGTTGGGTTAAATTTAGTAACCCAATTTGCTTGGTTAAGATAACCCAATGCTGTGTTGGACCCCATTTTACTCAGCGGCTGGGCTGTTTTCAACCCAGCATTTTTTAGAGTGCATGTTCCACTGTTTCTAGACTGCGCCTTGTGCACTGCTCACATATACCATCTACATGTTTATTCATAAGAAACAGGGTGTTATTTAAGTAGGTGTGACCAAGCCTCAGCCTAGTCAGCACCACTTCTTCATGTCTGGATCTGTTAGCACTTATGCTCATGTCTTTCCTGACGTTAGGTTGGAGGTAATAAAGATGCCTCCCAGCGGTTCCATTCTCCCAGGTGTACTGCCATCTCTCATAGGACCTTACCTTAACTATGCTTTTAACCTCTGCCTTGCTGAGCTTGATCTCCACCTCACTGTCATTAGCTGCTGCTTTCTTAGCATATTTGTCAGCCAACTCATTCCCCTCCACCCCCTTATGCGCTGGGACCCACAAGAAAGAAAACTTAAAACCTGCTTTTTGCATTCCACTAGCCAGTTGTAATATTTCTAATAAAACGTCTTTCCTTGATGTGAAGCGTCCATTGTTTTTCCAACCCACTTTTAACTTCCAACAAAATTACGTCTCACTGCAACGACTCGCCATCTAGTGGACAAACGACTACTTATCGCCAATACTAGAAATGCAGCCATGATGATGATGATGAATATTTATTTTGGCTTTCTTTTAATCCTACTGAATTTGTAATTATGTATCGGCCGTTCTAATACCGATAGTATGTGCCTGTGTGTGTGTGTGCATGTGTATATGTGTGCACCGCCATCTACAGGCCAATGAGTGTACAGTCACTAAATGTACACATAACCTAATTTTTTTTAGACCCCCCATGGATGAAATTCTACGAAACTTGGCATACCCCCAGAGAATGCTAGGTCAATCATACACATAAAATTTGGTGCAGTTCTGAACATCTTGACTGAAGATAGGGGCGATTAAAGCAGAATAATATTGCATTTTCATTTTTACCGGGTGTGCAAATCACAAATGAGTGATTATGGGCCAGATTGCTTTTTTTGCGGTTCGGGGGGCCCAGCACGGGGGGTGAGTGGCCCTCGGGGACGAAACAAAATTTTTCCGTAAAGGTCTAGTGGGGCTACATACCCACCAAATTTCATGTGCCCCGGTGGTTCGGTGTCCCGGGTATCGTTGACCAAAAATTCAGGAAGTAGATGACGGGGGAAAAAAAAAAAACTTTGACAATCCCTATATGACCGCTTTGCTAGCGGCGGTCATAATCATTTCTACAGCATTATTTAGTATGCTATTTCCAAGTTTCAATACACAAGGTCAGAAACAATAGTGCAAGCTCACCAAATGAGGGGATAGAACCTACCTGCTTAAGCCAAGTCACCTGCTTAAGCCACAGTACCATTGAGTGTGCTCAATGACAGTGTCTGGGAATACCATAAGAGTAGCCTACCAAAAGGTAAACCAACACGTGAATTAACATAAGTAGCATGAATGAGCCCAGCAGGGGAGTCAGTCTTTTAATGAACATTAAGCTACAGCATAGATCAATCATTGAGTCAAGAGAAAAACAACCACCTTGTGATTTTTAGTTAGACAGTTGTGATTTTTGGTTAGGCACTCGGACAGGTACTGCGATTGAGAGTTCGAGCTACCATTTCTAGAACCACAATATCCAAGCTGTGATGGATCAGACTACAAAGGTTGCAACGGAAGTTAGCCAACCACACTTTCTAGAAGTGCACCACTGGAGCGCATTCATCACTAAGATAAGATCAAGCCTTGCATTGAGCTTGGCGCCGAGTGTACGATATAACCCATTGTCTCACAAAGTGCCACTGCTGATATTGTCATGTAATAACAATAGTCATGTAAAATATGTGTGTGTTGGATTTAGCATTGAATACATATTAATAAATAAATAAGACCCTCAAGTGTTTAGAAACTGGACAGTGGGTATTCTAATATTAGCTGAGATAGATCTGTGGATATTCCCCTATTAGCTGAGATTGATCAGAGAACAGTCCTGTATTAGCTTTTTAGTGGCTTGAAGTGTGGGAGTGTGATGCCCAGAAATCAATGCCTATTTTTGGTAGTGTAGGCCTACTCTGTACTCTTAACTTGCGAAAAGAACACAAATTTTATCAGGCAACCATTGATTGCCATGGAAACACCTCCATTCAGAACATTGAAAGGATAAAAATAGAATCATGGAGAGAGCAAGTGCAGATATGACAGAAGCACTTTAGTTGAGTTTAAGCCCAGCACAATGGGCTGGTTTTTAACCATCCACTCGATGGGGGTTAAATGCTAAATCCCCTTGTGCTGTATCTGAGAGGCTCCAGAACAATCTCCAGCCAGCAGCCAAACACACTTCCTCCCTCTCCGTGAATGATATGCAGCCCTCATGCACTTTCACAGGGCATGTCAAGCTGGCGTTCTGTCACACATATCACTGAACATACAAGTGGTTTGCATCTTCATCAGTCCACTGATGTGATGTAGCATCCATAGACATGGGGTGGGGGTCGGGGAGGTGATCATCAGCTCTGGTCGAATAAATGTCCAATCTATGAGATTATTTTCTTTTTGGAAGGACAGGCCGGATTAAAAAGAGACTGTAGCTGGGAGACAGAGTTATGGCAGCATGGAGGACATTGAGGGGAGTGAAGCACTAGCTTCAGAATAATCAGCGCAAAACCGCCTCTGACTGAGAGACGAACAATCAGGCTTGGCAGCCCCAGTGTAATTGTTTGAAAGCCAGAGACAAAGAGAGAGAGGGGGAGAAATGAGGTGGGGTTGAACGAAGGAGGGAAGGAGACCGTGAGAGAGCAAGAAAAAAAGATAAGTGAGAAACAGATGGATGGAGGAACACAGAGCGAAGCGGAGATACCGACAGGAATAAAGAAGAAATGAGAGACAGAGAGAGAAAGAGAGGGAGAGGTATTAGCTAAAATGAGAAAAGAGAGACAGGAAGTGAATTGAAGAAAAAGACAATGAGTAGAGTAAGAAAGGAATGAGGCAAAAGGGATCGATGCAGGGAGACACCTCCAGCAAGTACGAGAGAGATAAACAGAGAGAAAGAGAGGTCTTTGACCAGTCAGCTGAGACAGCCTTTATGCAGAGTGTATGGTAATGAATAGATTGTTAGGAACGTGCATCACTTCTCTCTCCTTCAGGGAAAGGGTCCTTTTCCACTTCTCCATTCCCGTTTTAGTTTCCATCAGTGCGAATGACAGACAACTGAGGTCCAGGCCAACCTAATTGGCCCTTTGTGTCACTAATTCCGTGATTCCCTGGGACAAGGAATGACCTGAACACAAAGATCTACACACTACCCTTATTAAAGAAAGAGTCCTGTGTTTGACTCCATTAAAGAAATATATTTATTTTACTGAGAAAACTGATGGGGGATGCCTTTGTGGAACCTTTGGCTTATCAGATTAACTGGATTTTCAACTGTGAAGAATTTAATCTCTAAGGAACCAACCAGTGATATTCCAGATTCTGAAGAACCTCCAACTTTAAAAGAAATCTATAGCTACATCCTATATAACTTTAAAGCTCATGAAGTCAGTTTCAGGGATTGCTACCAATGCAAAAACACAGAAATAACAAAAGCCAGTTGTTTGTTTATGGGATGTCTTGAAAGCAGTGATCCAGTGAGGTGAGCTGGAGCCATTCAGAACTTTTCCCTTTTCAACTGACCAAGAATCTACTCATAAACGAAAGGGCGGAACGAAAGGGCAAAAGATTGCCTTTATCCTGCAAGGATCTCAAAATGTTGAAGCAAAGCCATCGTGCAATATGCTCATGTTTGTAATGGAATAGGAACACAAACGGAATGCTTTAGAACAGGGCTCTTCAGACAGCACACAGAAGGTATAATAATTTCACTGTCAAATTACAGTCCGTAGACTGAGGGAGTGCACAGGTAATGTGATTTTAATAGACTTTGTGGAACTCTCGCACGTCCCTGAACACTTAGTTCTTTTAATGGCCACAGGTTGTTTTTCAATAGTATTTCAATACAATTAAAACTGCATTTGAAATGTTATGGGAAATAATCATGATTCATCATCATGATTGTGTGATGTTTGCAGAATAATTAATGAATCCTTTATGCTATCTTCCTCTTTGGAAGCTGTTATTCAGCTTATGCCCATACATCACTCCTAAAACCTGTATAAGGACCCTTATTGTAAGGTGGTGCCCATTTACATTTATAGTTTATTATTTAATATACTACTAATTTATCCACCATTCATATCTCTTCTTGTGTACTATGCATCTAATGCACCATTAGCTGATAAACTAGTTGGTCATATTGGAGGTCCATTTCTAAATTTCATGGAGTCAGATCAATCGTAGTTTCTCTAAACATTTACCACTGATGCATTGTCCTGTCCCCTAACGTTCAGACACACTTAAATCTTTCAGCTGAAGTGTTTCTCTACCTGGGATGCATCTGGGGTGCCTTAGCACTATGTCATCATCGTACATGTGTACTGAGAAAAAAGAGCCAACCATCCATCACAGCTGCTCTGATTTCCTATAATGGTCAACCTGTGGTCTTAGCTAATGATCTAAGCAGGAGACCATTTCATTCTCTAGTCTAGTATCAGTCTATATCCTATCAATTCAATCAAATTAATGACTATTAAATTCAGTTATTTTTTTCATATTATCATTTAAAGCATATCATTTGTTTCCCTACTATCTCTGGGATCTCTGAATTAGGAAGTCTGATTTTTTTTCATGTTCTCTCCTACAGTTCTCCACTCTTCTGTCTAAATTGTTTTTGACAGCCTATCTTTCTGTTCTCTAAATTTCTGGAACAAGGCAGTGAGTCAAGATAGTTGACCAGCTGTGAATTTAAGAAAAACAGCCCAGGGGCCTTAGAGAATAGGAATTGATACCAAATACTTGAAAACGAAGAAAGCTATATATACACTCCACCATTTCTGCCTTTCTCTCAGTCTGCTATATCCCCTGTTGCATTATTATTTCTCAACAAATCTTCAGAATCCCCTCAAACAGACTCTGTAAAAGTTGCACTTATTCATTGATATTATATTGCCATTGACCTAGCGGTGAGACATATTCAATTCATGCTTTGTCTCTGCAAACTTCTATTACCCTCTTTCCCTCAATTTGAATGGAAAATGAGATGAAATGTCTGAATCATTATATCATTCTTAAAAGACAAAGAACTCTTCATCGGGTAGCTCCAAAAAACTTGGTGCAGCAAACAATGTTTAGTGAATCTAAAAATAGTTTCATAAGGTTGACCTTCATAGAATTTCAAAGACCTCCACCCCTTTTTGAAGCTATTCCAGGCTTTTGAAGTGCTTCAGCTCAAATAGGAGCCCCATCCACATAAAGCAGGTCAAATATAATGATGTCTGAATATCACAACCTCATTTTCTATAAATATATGACCAGCGAGGCATTCAATTATGCTTGAAGTACATTATTATTATTAAAGATGCAATCTGTGATTGTAATTCAATATTATTTGTTCATGACATTTTTTGTCCACTAGTTGTCTGTTTTGTGTGTACGCCATAAATAAACTATAAATGGGAAACCATTAAAGACGCTCGGACCTAGTACTACAGTTAATTAACAAGTTACTTCAGGAGCATGGTAAGGAGGGACAAAGGCTTCTAGCAACAGTTAGTCATTTCTCCACACATTCACCCCATTTCTAAAATATCTCTCTCCAAGCAATTTGCAGTAAAATAAACCTGAGGGAGACATGTTTCATATTTCCCGCTGAATGACCATAAGGAAAATAAATGGTATTTATCCAGGAAGTGTGATCAGGTGCTGTTTTTTTCTGGAGTTACGTGATAAACAGAGTTTTGTCTCTCTGAGATGTTTCACCATGGTTTCTCATATTTTTAATATGTCCTTCCAACCAAGGAGAGTAAACTTAAATTGTCAAATGTCATAGCTTCCCTGATGTCATAGCTTCCCTGTTTTCACATCTGACACTGAAATAGAGACCACAATCTAACGTTTAACTTATGTCTTTCTCCATACCCCTCTTAGAGTTAGACACGGTTTTAATTCTACACTGCTAACTCTGATATCTTGTGGGCAGCCTTGAGGACTACTGGTGGGCAGACACTGCTGCGGCATATGGACAGGCCCAGAGAAGATCTCAGCACAAGAAAGTGTGCAAACAGGAAGATGACATCATCCTCCCCCTCGGCCCTCGCCTCCTGTTCGCCAGCCAGAGCAGGTGGGGATCCCGGTCAGTGGGCGACGCCTGCCAGTCTGGCGGCTTCAGCTGAGGTGGTGCTTTGGGGGTATTGAAGGGGGTCTCCACTGTTGTCATTCATGTTTAGCATTGTGCTCAATGCGCAAGCTGTTTGCATCATTAATATAGTTTAGTTCTGATTAGCCTCCTATTTTGTCTTGTCAGATAAGCGTAGATATGGGTAATGAACTGTGTATGCCAATTACCTACAGTTTGCTTTGTGTGTGTGTATGTGTGTGTGTGTCTGTGTGTTTGTGTCTATGTGTCTGTGTGTGCATGGTGTGTGTCTATGTCACTGTCACCAACTGCTTGTTTCTAAGCTTGTGTCCCTATCTCTGTGTGTGTGTGTGTGTGTTTGTGTCACTGTGACTGTTTCACTGAGTACTTGTGTGTGTGTTTCTCTTCGAGTCTCTGTGTTTGTGTGTCCAAGTCCACTGAGTGCTGTTTGCAGCCAGCAGGCCACTTCATCACAAAACCCTCTCACTGCCCAATTTAGCACACGGCCGAGTTGTTGTCTATAACCCTTTTAACAGCAGGAGGCAAGTCAGACCCTCAACAACAGCCAGCCATGTGAATATATGCACAGTATTCCACCGACATCCAGCCACTCACCAGCGGATACAGAGCTCCAGTGGGAAGGAGAGGGAGGAGGGGGCCGGTAATGGTGCACTCTGGCTGTGCTGAGTACAGTATGCGGGATGTAACAGGTATCCCTCCCTCTCTCGCCCAGACCTGTGGGGATCTGTGGGCTGCAGTGATTATGCCTCCCTCGCCATCAGCAGCACCTCTTTACAGAGCAAATGAGCCCCTTGTGTGCCTGTAATGCTCAGTGGGGATGTTGCGATTGATGCAGCTCATTGGTACACTTACAACAAAGCCACCTGAACTAGACATGCAGTTACGACTGCTTTCCCTGTGATCTTATCAAATTATATGTGTATAATAACATTTGCTGTAAAGTGATTAAAATATTGAATGAAATATTTAATTTGTAATGTGCAGGCAAGTGTTACATATTTGTGACTCTCAATGTCAAATCATATTCCATTGATCAGTTCTTTCTTTACAAACATTCCAGCATGTGAGCCTAGCTGGTGGCAGTAACCAGCACTGATAAGAAATTGACCATTTTCTTTTTTTTTTTTTTGAACATTATGTTTATTGGATTTTTCAAATAAATTGAAAATTATTGGATTTCAAATGTACACATCATACACATACACCTAACTCTTATCAGGATCTACATATATGCATGTGCACACACACCTATACATATATACACATATACATATACGTCCATGTCAAGAAAAAGAAAAAAACCTGCTTTTTACTTAAAACAATACTGTAGCATGAATCAGTTACTCGGTAGTCTTCTAGGTAGATGATTTTCGAGGTATTCAGTAAATTGACCCCATAGTTTGTAAAAGCTCTCAATTTTCCCCTTGTTGGCATATGTTTGCTTGCTTTTCCATGGCTATGCAGTTGGAAAGGTTCTTAAATCATAATCCCACTAAAGGTGTCTCAGTGCTCTTCCATGAGGTAGCAATAGAGTGTTTAGAATTAACATACATTAATTATCTTTTTATGAGCACCTGACAATCTTATCTCAAGTGGAAAAAGACCAAGGATGAAACTCTTAGGGCATGCAGGAAGTGTCATCGAGGTAATGTCAGACAAAATCCCTACAACCTTTTCCCAGAATTCTCTCATTTTTGGGCAGTTCCACAGACAATGAAATAGTGTACCCTCTTCTAGGCCACATTTAACACATAGGTCTGAGTTATTCTTATTAAAACGATGCAGAAGGGAAGGAGTTATGTAAGTGCACATAATCCATTTAAATTGTATCAATTTAAATCTGGTGTTGATAGTCTGTGTTTGAGCTGTTTGGCAAACTGTCTTCCAGTCTACTTCAGAGATTTCCCTTCCCAGGTCACACAACCACTCCAGCCTTTTGCTATTTGAGGATTCTTCAGAAGTATCCACAAACAGTTTATATAGGAGGGACACCTGGCCACGACCATGGAGATTGTCCATTATAGCCCTTTCAAGGATGGATACAGGGGGTCTACGGGGGGACTGATTTTGTTCTTTTAAAATAAAACTTGTGATTTGCAAGTATTTGAAGAAGTGATTCCTGTGGATATTGTAGGTTCTTTGTAAATCCTCAAAGCTATACATTACATCATTGTCATTGTACATATCCATCATTTTGCTAATCCCTCGATCTGCCCAAGATTTAAAACCAGAGTCATTTCTGCCTGGAGGGAATCTGCGGTTACCCCATATTGGGGTAAATCCTGATATATCAGACTCTAAATTTAAATATTTTTGTATTTTGTACCAGACTTTAATGGTATTCTTAACAAAAGGATTATGGGTGTCTTTTATCAATTTTTTTAGTGCATCAGAATATAAATACAAATTTAAAGGTAATGAAGATGTAGTGGCAGTTTCTATTCTGACCCAAGGGGTGGTAAAATCATCCAAGAACCAGAACATGGCAGCTCTATTCTGGGCGGCCCATTAATACCATTGGAAGTTTGGAACTTGGAGTCCCCCTCTATCGTAAGGCATATATAGTAAGGAGAGTCTAAGTCTAGGGCGTTTATTATTCCAAATAAAGTTAGTTATTAGTTCTTTCAGTCTAGAAAATAAAGTGGGTGGAGGGTTTAAGGGAATGGACTAAAAAAGATATAACAATTTTGGCAAAATATTCATTTTAATGATATTGACACGGCCTATTAATGATATGGGAAGGTCAGCCCATCTTTTAACAGAGTCTGTTATAGATGTTAAGACTGGATTATAGTTCTCTGAGACTAGGTCATCTACGCTAGGGGTGACTTTTATTCCCAGATATTTAAAACCATTGGGAGTTATGAAACTCAGTTCCCACTATTGGGTTGTTTCTTTCTGCGTCATTCATAAACAGTACATTAGACTTGGTACTATTCACCTTATAGCCTGAGATCCTCCCAAAGGACTCTATTATACTAAGAAGTGTTGGCAGTGATTGAGCCAGATGTTTTAAGAAGAGTATAATGTCGTCCGCGAAGAGGCTGATGCGGTGTTCATAATTTCCTATTGTTACTCCATTAATCAGAGGGTGGGATCTGATTGTTAGTGCCAATGGCTCTAAATAGAAGGGGCGATAATGGACATCCTTGACGTGTTCCTCTAGACAGACTGAAGGGCTTTGATGCTATAAAGTTAGTCAACACTACCGCACTTGGATGGCTGTATAGTAATTTCACCCATTTAATGATGTTTTCTCCCAATCCAAATCTTGGGAGTACTTCAAATAGATATGACCATTCCACCCTGTCAAAAGCCTTCTCGGCATCCAGGGATAGAATGGCCGTATCTGGGCTTCCCCCCTCAGCATAGATAACATTCATCACTCTTCTCAAATTATGAAATGCCTGTCTGCCTTTGACAAATCCATTCTGATCTTCATGTATAAGACCTGGCAGGAACTGTTCCAATCTCCGCGCTATGACTTTAGCTATAAGTTTTGTGTCAGAGTTCAGGAGAGATATAGGTCGGTACGAGTCACATTTAGATGGTGATCTACCAGGCTTTAGGATGTTGGTAATAAGTGCTCCGGAAAGAGAAGGTGGCAGGGAGTTAGTCCCAAAAGCCTCTTTGATCATATCGAAAAAGGGGGGTAGCAGCTTATCTTTAAAGATCTTGTATATATCAATAGGGAGCCCATCTGGGCCTGCTGCTTTCCCTGTCTGCAGATGAGCTAGGGCCTTGTACAGCTCATCCAGTTCCAGTGGCCTATCCAGAACCTCTCTGTCTTCTGCGGAGAGAGTAGGGAATGCTAGACCATCAAGAAAATGATTCAATAAGTTTTTGTCTGCTGTTATGTCCGAGCTGTACAATCATTGATAAAATGTTTGAAATGTTTAATTTATTTTCTTGGGGTCTGTTGTAATAATTCCGTTTGAATCTTCTATCTCGTGAATTGTTTTCTCATTCTGTAAAGTTTAAATACGCCAGGCAAGCAATCTTCCAGCCTTTTCCCCCTGATCATAGAATTGCTGTTTTAATCTATTTAAATTACTGAGGGCCTTATTTCCTGAAATTTCATTATAGTGAGCTCTGAGTAGAGTTAATTTATGTTCCAGAGCTGGAGTTTTATTAACTATAACCTTATTTTCTAATGCTTTAATTTCTTTTTCTATTTCAAACAGTTTGTTTTTAAGTTCCTTGGATTTGTAGCTAGTATAACTAATTATCTGCCCTCTGATGAGCCTTAAAGGCGTCCCATCTGATTAAGGATGACGTTTCAGATGTATTGACCTGGAAGAACACATCTATATTTGTGTTGATAAAGTGAATGAATTCTGGATCATGTAGCCATTTGTTATCAAATCTCCAACTAGGGGGTCCGTAGTATTCTTTATGGACCTTGTACTCTAAAGATACTGTGGCGTGGTCAGATAGTATTATACTGCTATATAACAATTCTCAACCCTAAACAGTGAAGTTCTAGAAATCAAGAAAAAATCTAACCGTGAATAAGTCCTGTGTGTGGTTGAATGACAGGAGAATTCTCTTTTATCAGGGTTATTTTTCCTCCATACATCGCAAAGGCCCAACTCTTCCATAAAGTGTAGAATTACTTTTCTTGTTTGACTGTGAGATAAGTCCTGACCACCCTCACGGTCGATATTGGGGTTTAATGCACAATTGAAGTCTCCTCCCATTATAATTTCCCCTCTTAATGATGCAAGTGATAGAAAAATACTGTTATAAAAGTCTGGGTCGTCCTTATTAGGGCCATATATATTAACCAAGTTGAGGTGATGACCAAACAGACTTCCCTGTAAAATGATGTACCTGCCCCAGGGGTCTAAACTGGTGGTGTTAATCTGAATGGGAATGGATTTGTGGATTAAAATAGCCACACCTCTTGCATGAGATGAAAAATTAGCTGTGTAGACCTGTCCCTGCCATCTTCTTCTCAGTCTAATAACCTCAGTTGACACCAAGTGTGTTTCCTGAAGGAACACAATTTTAGAATTCAAGTGTTTAAGTCTAGTCATAACTTGTTTTAGTTTAACCAATCCACCCAGGCCACAAACATTCCATGATGATATTTTACATATCTGATTACTCATGTCTAACATGTCTAACAATCGTTATAGAATATTTCTGTATAGTAAATTGTTGTGTGTTATAACCAAAATCGTTCCCATTGGAAAATCTCAAATAGCTCACTCTTATATTAGCTAGGGACCGTTCGTTATTTATAAACGGGGCCACCGGAGGAAAATAGGGGAGGGTCATGTATTTTTATTCTTTGTTGAGGGGAGGGTCACCCATCTTTTGTATTAATGAAAACAGCAAAAAATCAAAGTGGCTTGTTTGATTGTTGATTTCTGTCGCCATATAACGTTCTCTTTCGTCCCATAGCTGTCAACATTGAACAATGAAAATAAGGGAGATTTCCCGGGTTTCTCACGCAAAATACGGAAAATGTCAACATCCGTCCCCACGTAGGAAGGGTTTGAGCAACAAAGTAGCCTACTTTATTCACGCCTAACAGCCTATTTCCATTTGGTCAACTTTATCCAGCCCTAAAAAAGCTAGATTTAACTTTGGTTTACTTAGTTTACCGTGTAGCCTAGCCTAACTTTAAACAGTGTGCATGCTTATAAAGCATACTTCATTCATCCACACATCCAGCTCCTAACGTTTTGACAAGCATTTCTACCAATTGACCTTGTTCCTGCCCATCTCTAGCTTTGCTGTCTCCATCCTTTCTGTTTTGTTGTTTGCAAAAATATATAGTAGGCCCTATTTATTGGTAGCCAGCAACAAGTGCAATTTGTTAATCGCTGTCATTCTCTCTCCTGCCAACAAAAATGTGTTACGTTACAAGTAGCCTATAGTGCGTAATTCTGCTTCATACAGTTGAACAAATACATTGGTAATATAAATAGCCAGTTTATGGTCTACAGTGTAGAGTTGGTAAGTTATGGTAGGCCAACTTGGAGGAATATACAGGGGATTTCTTTGGCTCTTAGCCTGGCAGGTGCGACATAGACATAGCCCATAATGGGCCAACACTGCAAAGCGCCAATGAATCGTGGCTTCCGCACAACCACGTCGTTAACTTAAATAGGCCTACTGTAGGTTAACATCACTCTGAGTTCGCATTTAAGCAAGCAAAACGATTATTTGAATACATCTGTTTCTCTGGAAGGGCAAGGGTAACAACAGGACAACACACAGGCCAGAATGCAGGACTAATGTTAGGAGAGTATTACAGTAATATGGGATATTCTCTACGGAAAATATTAAAACGGCAAGACAGCGGGGAAAAGTTAAAATGATAGGCCTAAACCCGGAAAAAGTTGGCATGTTAGGTATTTTTCGGTCCCTGTGATTATTTGTGAAATTGTGCAAACGGCATTTTCAAGTCATTTGAGAAAGAAGGAGTGTAGTCAAGCTCCCAAATTGACGCTCGTCTGAGTTTTGGACAATGTTCAGCTTCGGCAGCTTTACAATGACTGAGGAAGTTTAGAGACGAGTCCATAGCAACAAGTTCATGTGTTGAATTTGTTATTACCCAGTGTGCTTTGTTGAATGGTCTCAATGTTTTATTGTTTTATTTCATGTGAATACTTACTAGAGGAGTAACTTATTTCAAGTAGGTATGCAGTTGCAGGAAGTGTGCATTTAGTTACCATGCTTATTGTGTTTCCACAACAATGTTAGTGAGTAAATCTACTATCTTGGTGAAGTGTGATGTGTAAGATCAGAAAGCAGAGGGTGAGTTTAGAAAGATTGCTTAAGTCGATGTCTTTTCATAGCGCTTTACAGCGTGGGCGGAAGATATCGACAATTGGCCGGGGAGGGTCATGTCTTTTTTAAAAAGACTGCTGGAGGGTCGTTGAAAATTTTCTTGCAGGCTGGGGAGGGTCATGCAACTTTTGATTGAAGCACTCAAAATCCCTCCGGTGACCCCGTTTATAAATAACGAACGGTCCCCTACATAGCCTAATCGACAGACTATCATATTAATTATGCAGGCTAGGATAGCCTATTCAATCAATCAACCGTAAAGTTATTTAGATGTCACAGACTAAATTCACGCTGCTTAAAGTAGCCCTCCTCACCTTGAAATTCAAGGCTCAAGAAGGCCATATCCACTAATCAGGTCCCTCCTGGGGATGTCACTGTCTATATTCTGCAGGAACGCATCAACTTCTTGAGGGTTCTGAAAAATAATGTCTTTTCCACGGTATTTGACTCGAAGCTTGGCAGGATACTGTAGCCAGTATTGGAATCCCTTGGAGTGTAGTGTGTGTTTCACCACATTGTAGGCTTTTCTATGGCGTTGCACTTCGGTGGATAAGTCAGAAAAAAACTTAACCTGTCGGTTGTCGTATAGGACCTTGTTCTTTTTCCGTGCCGTGTTCATCACCCGCACTTTATCTCTTAAGTTCAAGAACTTTGCAATTAATGGTCTGGTAGCTGACGTGGGGTTCGTTGAACTGAGTTGAGTTATGCAATATGCGATGCGCTCGCTCGATCCGCACCAGAGTAGGAAAGTACTCATTCCCAAGGACGTCTGGGAGCCAATTCTCCAAGAAAGTTTCAGCATCGTCACCCTCCACATTTTCTGGAAGACCGATTATGAGTATATTAGAACGACGTGAACGGTTCTCCAGGTCATCGTTCTTCTCAGTGAGTAGTTTCACCTTAGTTTCAAGCTCAGTTACTTTAGCTGTGAATTGTGCTGTTAAGTCCTCCGCGTCACTGATACGACTTTCAGCAGTGGTTAGCCTCCCCTTGATAGTTTCTATCAGATCTGATGTTAGCTATGCCGTCAATAACTTCTCTGTGTCGTGCCAGACCTTCAGCCCTAAGAGAACTTATGGCTTCGAGAATAGCATCCTGCCGCGTAGTTTCTGCAGCATCTGCTTCCATCGTCTCACACATGTCGTTATCACTGGTTAGCAAGCTCGATGCTGCTAAGTCGGAGCTAGGCTGTGCTTTGTTGCTAGCCGAAGCTACTCTTGTAACTGATTGCCTGGTGTTTGATGAATTTTCAGGTTTTGTTCTTGCCTTCTTGTCTTTCTCCATTTCCGGATTTTCTTTTAACTTCGAGCCTTTCCTAATTTAGAACAATATTGTGGACTTTCTAAGGGTATATTTCTTGTTCACTAGTCAGAGATTAGCAGGGTATGTCTGTCTACCTTGTTGCCATAACCGGAAGTCAGAAATTGACCATTTTCAACAGTCTTATCTATATCTTCATATCAACTTACACGTTTTTATATGATCTACAGTATGATGTCATTTTTATGTGATCTTTGAGATATATATTATCTGTCTGCAGTAATGATTCTGTGCCCCTACAATTTAAGAAGGAAATTGTGAAGTTACTGTGTCTGATCCAGAGAAAACCATATATCCCATAAGAAAACAGTTTAGTCATGTTACCTAGTGTCAGCTAAATAGCACTTTTCTGATTTAGTCACCGATCAAATATCAAAGAACTGTGTAATACTAATCAGAAACTGAATCCCACTGAATTAAAATAAAGTTCCCAAAATCATTTTGATGGCACATAAACACTATGGTGAACGGCACTTCTGCCACTCTCTGAGCAGGTCTTCTTGCTTGTAATAAATTGCTATAGCAATATAATATAATATAGCAATTGCAATAAGTTGCTGTAGCGGGTCGGAACACTGAACCTCCTGGCTGGTGGACACTGCAGACGCTAATCAGAGGACCACAGTGGGCAATTGGGGATGTAGAGCTGGATCATGGAATTCAAATAGCAGGGAGCAGATCCAGTAGGGCTCCTAATAGGCCAGAGTGATTTGAATGGTCTCACGACACAAGCAGGCAGGTCAGCTAACAATGAATTGCAATAGTCCAGCTTGGAGATAACCATGGCCTGTACAAGAAGTTGTGTGGCATCTTGTGTCAGGTAAGGTCTGATCTTCCTAATGTCGTAAAGGATAAACCGACATGATTTTGTGATTGAGGCTACATGCTCAGAGAAACTTAGTCGGTCATCAATTGTGAAGCCCAAGTTACGTGCCTATTAAGTAGGGGTCAGTGAAGATAAGCCAAGCTAGATGTTCAGAGATTAAGCTGGAGGTGTCAATCTTTCATCCAGGCTGAATTAAGGCATGCAGAAATATGATCTAAAAGTCATCAGGTGGGAAAGACAGGTAAACTGAGTATCATCCACATAGCAGTGATAGGCAAATCCATGGGAGCAAATGATCTCACCCAAAGAAGTGGTGGAAATACTGTGCATAAAAGAAGGGGCCCTAATACTGATCTCTGAGGCACATCTGTGGTGAGGTCATGAGACTGAATGAATATCCTTTAAGGTAGGATACAAACTAGTTAAGAGCTTTTCCAGAAATCTCCTGCTCAGATAATGTAGAGAGGAGAATGCCATGCTTACAGTATCAAAGGCTGCAGCGAAGTCAAGTAGGATTGATACTGATGACTGAGCAGAGGCTTTAGCTACTCTTAATGCTTCAGTCACAGACAAAAATAGTTTTATTCTGAGATAGAACACTGTACTTGCCCTTCAGTGACAGTCAGAGGACTCTGTGGAATCTCTGTTCAGTAGAACACAATGTATTTGTGCAGGAATTTCTGAATGAAGCCAGACTGTGTGTCCAGGAAGTGCTCACACTCACTGCCTCCACTCAACCTCCCATCAGCTGTGGAGCATCCCCCATCAGGAGGACCCCTTGTGGGCCATCTGTTCCTTCTGCCAGGCCCCTGAATAAAGCCTCCGTCTCCAGCCATCAGTCATCAAAAAGCAGCTAGCATAAATAACCAGGATCAGAATTCCTCGCGCTCTCCCTGCAGAGCCTGGCTTATTGAAATGGTCAAGAGTGGAGGTGTGGAAGTGCCATAGCAGATGCCAGCATCTCTACAAGCCAAGAGGTGGGAGGAGGAAGAAGGGAATGATGAACGTGTGCTTAGGGAAGAGGAGGAGGAGGATGACTTAAATTAATTAGCCAAACACTTCCACACTACCACAAATAGACACACACACAAGCGACCTTCCCCTCAGAAAAACTTATTTTCAACAGTCTTATCTATATCTTAATATCAACTTACACGTTTTTATATGATCTACAGTATGATGTCATTTTTATGTGATCTTTGAGATATATATTATCTGTCTGCAGTAATGATTCTGTGCCCCTACAATTTAAGAAGGAAATTGTGAAATTACTGTGTCTGATCCAGAGAAAACCAAAAGAAAACAGTTTAGTCATGTTACCTAGTGTTAGCGGTCAGCTAAATAGCACTCTTCTGATTTAGTCACCGATCAAATATCAAAGAACTGTGTAATACTAATCAGAAACTGAATCCCACTGAATTAAAATAAAGTTCCCAAAATCATTTTGATGGCACATAAACACTATGGTGAACGGCACTTCTGCCACTCTCTGAGCAGGTCTTCTTGCTTGTAATAAATTGCTATAGCAATATAATATATAATATAGCAATTGCAATAAGTTGCTGTAGCGGGTCGGAACACTGAACCTCCTGGCTGGTGGACACTGCAGACGCTAATCAGAGGACCACAGTGGGCAATTGGGGATGTAGAGCTGGATCATGGAATTCAAATATCAGGGAGCAGATCCAGTAGGGCTCCTAATAGGCCAGAGTGATTTGAATGGTCTCACGACACAAGCAGGCAGGTCAGCTAACAATGAATTGCAATAGTCCAGCTTGGAGATAACCATGGCCTGTACAAGAAGTTGTGTGGCATCTTGTGTCAGGTAAGATCTGATCTTCCTAATGTCATAAAGGATAAACCGACATGATTTTGTGATTGAGGCTACATGCTCAGAGAAACTTAGTCGGTCATCAATTGTGAAGCCCAAGTTACGTGCCTATTAAGTAGGGGTCAGTGAAGATAAGCCAAGCTAGATGTTCAGAGATTAAGCTGGAGGTGTCAATCTTTCATCCAGGCTGAATTAAGGCATGCAGAAATATGATCTAAAAGTCATCAGGTGGGAAAGACAGGTAAACTGAGTATCATCCACATAGCAGTGATAGGCAAATCCATGGGAGCAAATGATCTCACCCAAAGAAGTGGTGGAAATACTGTGCATAAAAGAAGGGGCCCTAATACTGATCTCTGAGGCACATCTGTGGTGAGGTCATGCGACTGAATGAATATCCTTTAAGGTAGGATACAAACTAGTTAAGAGCTTTTCCAGAAATCTCCTGCTCAGATAATGTAGAGAGGAGAATGCCATGCTTACAGTATCAAAGGCTGCAGCGAAGTCAAGTAGGATTGATACTGATGACTGAGCAGAGGCTTTAGCTACTCTTAATGCTTCAGTCACAGACAAAAATAGTTTTATTCTGAGATAGAACACTGTACTTGCCCTTCAGTGACAGTCAGAGGACTCTGTGGAATCTCTGTTCAGTAGAACACAATGTATTTGTGCAGGAATTTCTGAATGAAGCCAGACTGTGTGTCCAGGAAGTGCTCACACTCACTGCCTCCACTCAACCTCCCATCAGCTGTGGAGCATCCCCCATCAGGAGGACCCCTTGTGGGCCATCTGTTCCTTCTGCCAGGCCCCTGAATAAAGCCTCCGTCTCCAGCCATCAGTCATCAAAAAGCAGCTAGCATAAATAACCAGGATCAGAATTCCTCGCGCTCTCCCTGCAGAGCCTGGCTTATTGAAATGGTCAAGAGTGGAGGTGTGGAAGTGCCATAGCAGATGCCAGCATCTCTACAAGCCAAGAGGTGGGAGGAGGAAGAAGGGAATGATGAACGTGTGCTTAGGGAAGAGGAGGAGGAGGATGACTGATAAATTAATTAGCCAAACACTTCCACACTACCACAAATAGACACACACACAAGCGACCTTCCCCTCAGAAAAACTTAGCAGTATGCACATTTCATACCAGGCCTGTGCTGTGGCAAATGCTCTCCATTTATCTGTGACTCCCGAAAACAGTGGATCAAACTGGCTTCTATCTAGTCTGTTGCATTCGGTTTAGCGACACATTACAAAAGCTGATGCTTAATGAACAATTTTGGAACTGAATGTAACATGAATGTTTGTACACATGTAAATCAGGCCATTCAAACTCACACATACTGTACTCATAAGCAGGGTTTTACTCACAAAAACATTCTGGGATGAAAGACATTCTTGTATTCTCTCTTACACACACACACACAAATGCGCACACACTGCGCGCGCGCACACACACACACACTGTCCCCGAAGTCCAATATGAGTGAGCTGATGATGGGCATTAGTCCCTTGTGAATGACTTGTTCTCATCTGTTGTGTCTCTGCTGAGATAACACTAGGATCCTGCCTCAGATGAGTGTGTGCTCTCTGTGAGAATCTCTTAACAACATGACACCAAACACAAGCAAACACACACACAAGACACTACAAAACACAACAAACCAACCACTATTCACCAGTGCAGTAAGGAAACAGCTAACACCACCTAATAGCATACATAACATACTACAATAATGTCATCACCACCACACTTTCTCACATGTATGTGTGCGTGCACACACACACACACACACACATTTTTTGTGTTGCCTACTGCATAGATGCTCCTGTTTTCTCTTCATCACAGACAGATCATGCAGGAAGTAACCTCACAGTGAAAGAAAGCATGGATACTCACATGACTTGGCACATCATCTCATTGTCAGAGTTCTCATCAATCAGTTGTTGCCGTCTTCACAAGGTATTGTGTGTGTGTGTGTGTATGCCTGTACAGTTTGTCACCTATTGTAGTAATTTTTATGAATAATCATATAGTCATTCTGATATTTCTGAAAATATGTTATATGTTACGACTTAACAACATGTACTGTACAAAATGTATGTGGGAGGTTTGGCTCCTGGTATTCAGTCTTTCATGAAGTAGCCTAACTCACAGTCCAGCACCACACAGTTGCTATACCAACTGGGCACTTGTGGGCAATTTTCCTTGAGACCACATTTGAAAAGGACTGCAGCACATGAAAGCTGCAAATGAGTGACAATACCCCAGTGTCCACATGTACAGTACAACATTTTACAGGAGCAGGATAGGGAGCTATGAGGAACCATTCTCAATTCTCAAACCCCCATACGAGAAGCTAGGAAAAGATTGTTAGCTATGTGTGTTAATGACCTCCCTTACTCTGAGGCGTCTAGCATCTTAGAGTTATAGGAAAAATAGCAATAAGCACCTAGTATACTGTAAAAATAACAGATAAACAACAGAGAAAACAAAAAGCCTTCAGAGAGGAACCTCTGTCCTTTACTGAAAGGCTTTTCATTTGCAAGATCAATACAAGTACTATACAAGATAGTACTGGCATTGGACAGAAAGACTTGAAAATGCAAACAGCAGAAGGCAGGCATAGCAGAACAGATTAAATGAGTTTAAAGCCATTGTTACAACTTTTGAAAAAGTAAAGTTCAGAGCCTATTTAATTTACCATTGGATGAATTGCATTTATGATTAGTTGATGTTCTATTAATATTCATACAGCCTAAGAGGATGCCATCATGATGACTCATACATAAAAGTGGTGGTGTGTCGTATGACCTGCTCTGCTGGGTCAAAATCAGATAAATGACAAACCTGCAGCAGAGTTGTGCCATGGTTCTCCTCCTACGTAAAGAGCGAAGAGAGATTAAAAGACAATTTTAGCAGCTGAACTTAAGCTAAATCAGAGTCTATAGCTTCACAACCTTTTGAACGTTTATGAACAGTCAAGTCCCCGTTTGCGTTGCCATAGCACCTGCCACCTGCCCTGAGCAACCTTTAAATTGTCATGTTTCCAAGGCGTAGCATTTTTATTTCAGATATAATTTATCCAAACCACAGCCCAGTAGGTCAGTACAAGGGCAAAACTTGCTGTAACACTTCACGGTAAGGGTACATGAATTATCATGAATTCATGCATAAATTAATTCATGATTTATGTATTACTTTATTCCTTAATATCTCATGAATCATCAGGAATTGGCATGAGTTCATAGTTTGTCATTTGTGACCTCATACATGAACAGCACATCCCTTAATGCTTTATGTACGATGGGCACATCATTATGAATTATGATTTATTAAGCATGATCATGATTGTTTCTTTTTCTGCCAAAAATGTGGTCATCACTGCTCAAATTCTGATTTGAACACAACTTTGCAGTTCTCTAAACACGTCATTATTCACCACTTTAGTTGAGGGGCCACAGACATGAGCTCATGAGCAATTAACCTTTAATTCATGTAATCATGATGATCATGCTTAAGAAGTCATAATTCATAATAATGTACCCATCGTACCTAATGCTTTATTTGATGTGTTGTTCATGCATGAGGTCATGAATGAGAGACTATGAACTCATGTCAATTCCTGATAATTCATAAGATATTAAGGAATGAAGTAATGTATAAATCATGAATTAATTCATGCACGAATTCATGATAATTCATGTACCCTTACCGTAAAGTGTTACCAAACTTGCTTTTAACTTACACTTTGTTTTACAATATTCTCATGAAGATCTATATCCTATTTAACAAACATGTCACACTGGAGGCGTACCTCATAACATTATGCCTATTCTTTGATCCTTCACCGCAATTCTAAGACTCATATACTGTAAGACTCCTCCTTGTAAATATTCATCACCAACATGCTTATCCATTCACCAAGGTTAGAAAGGGCAGATCATGATGTAAAATGTTTAGTGCTGTCAAACGATTATTAATCGCTGAATTTCTATAGATATTTTATCACATGCTATTCTATTAGGCTTTTTTGCATTTCAGAACTTTCCAGAAGTCCATATTAGCAATTTAAAGCAATTATTAGCAGTGTAGCCTACTATTAAATGCAGCTCCGCTGGATGGTCTATTAGTCCACACACGCATCCAACCGATGGATAAAAAAATAAACCATAAATGGGCCCACTGATGGTATAGCCTACTTGAGTAATTCATTTTTCTTGATGAACTCTGTTTTATCTGCCTTTTCAATATTGTGAATAGTGAATGTAGGAACTACTACAGCTACAATTCTGACTGACTGATTCTAATTACTTCTTTGGATAAAGTCTATCTTACTTTTATTCTTAAATAGGCTACTTGGTTGTTACAATGTTTATTGTTTGCCTACAAGAAAAATTAGCATGCAGAGTGAGAAGTGAACTACAGGAGTTAGCTGGGAGAAAAACAGTTGGAATGGAATGGAAAGAAAATTTTGCGCTCATCTTACCCGGTTTTACAAATGCAAAGCCTGTGTATCTGATATGCAACAACACTGTCACTATTTAAAAGAATATCATACAAAATGGAGCGGCACCTTCAAGGTGGCCTATCCACTCCAAACAGAGGCACAAAAGCGCAATATTGAAGTTCTGATGAGGGATATACACAGAGTAGGCTAGCAGGATCTAGTGCGTTCTGGTGTTCTTTCTCATCTGTTTAAGCACTCATCCGCAGTCTGATTGGTGAATAGGTTGTAAATCGATATCGTAAAATAAAAGATTAAAAACAATCGGCAAATGGAAGTATACAAGTTGATACAAAGGTCTAGCACAACATTAGATGGTGTGTTACTATGGATTTATAACAAGTTATAATCCAGCGGCCATTTCTGACCGAGAACACAAAACTAGTAAACATAAAAGGAACACAACAGGAGGATTAAAAAAATGGCAAGTGAGGCTTGACTGCTCCCTCGCAATACTCTTTCAAGCTCCTTACCTTGAATTAATAGGAACATAGTCATTTTTGCATGTGATCTGTCTGGGCGCCCTGAGAAAGTGTCCCGACAGTTCTGTGTCCTTAATTTATAAAATTTATAAAATTTATAAAAATAAAATGTGTCCTGTGTTCTTGAATTTCCCCTGGGGATCAATAAAGTATCTATCTATCTATCTTAATACTGCGATTAACACAGTGTCTGTCTGGAAGGTACTCTGGTCATCTCCAGAGGAACATAGGCTTCATTTTCTTTTGCCTTTGTTTCTTTCTCTCTCTCTCTCTCTCTCTCCCTCTCTCCACCTACCTCTCTCTTTCGCTCTCAATCTCTTCCTGTCTGATGTCTGCAAATAGCCTTGATTCAGTGTGGATGTGATAAAAACAACACATCATTTGAGCACATTACAGGCCTTTGGGTTTGGCAGGAGAGAGAGAGAAGAGGAAGGGAATGAGAGAGACGAGTGGAGTGAGTGGAGTAGAGAGAGAGAGAGAGTGTATGTGTGTGTGTGTTGCATATGTCTGCCAGTGCTGCGTTGTGGCGTTGGGCTGCGGTCGCGTTGTCTCGGCGTTAGAGCCACAGCCCATCTCTCGATCACTGTAGCTGGTAGCGGAACGTCCGACAGCGGTGAAGCGACCTCGGGGGTGCTGCTGGCGAGCGTTGACTCTCTCGCTGGCGTGAAGCTGGCGAGCGTTGGCCCCCTCACTGGCATGCTGTTGGCGAGCGTTGACAACAGCGACTCTCTCTCTCTCTGCCAGCGGTGATCTCCCACCCATGCGCAAAACTCTCAGCTGGGTCGGTAGCCACTCCGGGCCCCACGACATGGCCCAGGAATCCGGTTTGCCTCGGAACAGGTGGCGCACCGGGTGCAGTTTGAGCCCAGCACCCGTATGGCGTCGAACACCTTTTCCAGATGTCCTATGGCACGGTGAAGTCTGTTGCATGACACAGGATGTCGTCCAAGTAAACCACGCAGCATGTTAGCTGGAATGCCGCCAGGACCAAAACCATCAGCCGCTCAAAGTTAGCTGGCCCGTTGCATAGGCGAGCGGAAGTACCGGAACTGCCACAGCCCTTGCCCGATGGTAAGCGCTGTCTTCGGCCGGCCCGAGCTTCGGGGGCTAGCTCAATCTGCCAGTAGCCACTGCGTAAGTCCAGCGAGCTAAACCAGCAGGAGCCGGCAATGCTGTCCAGCGCATCATCAATGTGGGGGAGTGGGTGAGTTTCCGGGTTACCTGGTTGAGGCCTGTAGTCAACACAGAACCGCCACGAGCCGCCCTTCTTCGGACGAGTACAGCCGGCGCAGCCCCAGGGACTACTGCTTGGCTCTATTACTCCTGCCGCGGCCATTTCCTTGATCTTTTCTTCAGCTGCTTGTCGTTTGGCGAATGGTAAGCGATGAGGCTGAAGTCAGATGGGCCGGGCATTTCCGGTGTCGATATCGTGTTGGACCAGGCCCGTTGGTGCAGTCCTCATCTCTTGCAGTGAAGATGTCGGTTATGCGCTGCTAGTAGTCTCCGCACCTGGCTACCCTGTGCTTCACTCAGCCCCTCACAGCTCACAGTGCAGAGTTCATTTACGGCTTGCCTTGTCTCTACAGAGGGGCAGCTCTCTGGCGGGAGAGTGGTATTTGCTCAACCCGCTCTCTTGGCTCCTCCCTGGTAGGCGTGAGCTGAGCAGTGGCGGCCTCAGTGAGCGGACCTGGATGAGACCTGTTGTTTCCGCGGGCTTGAGTTTCGCGGGCTTGTGTGGGGAGGGGCGGAGTCTGGGATGACGAGTACTCTTTGCGAGTTCGCTTCCTGCGGACTTGTGTGGAGCGAGTTGGAGAGTTCTTCGTCGCGCCAGCTCTCCGCACTTCATGCTCTGTTTTCCCCGCCGTGTGCAACACTACGCTGCTCGTCCCCAACTGGAGCGTGAGGGGTGCCGGGGCTGGGCAGTACCACGCGATGTGTCCCGGCTCGCCACACCGGTGGCATCCGTCTCCGCTGGCCGGCCTCTTTAACTCGCGTGGGCGGCGTAGTGGTGGCTGTGCCATGGTCTGCCGCGTCACCTCTAGTTCCTCCCCGTCTTCCTCCATCGATGTCTGGCGTACGCAATGCCTCGACTCTGTTGTGCGGAAGATGTTTTCCACCCGTTTGGCTTCCGCGAGGGCCGTGGACAGCGAGCTGGGGCCGCTCAGGCAAAGGTGTTTTAGCCGCTCTGGGTGGATGCCTCACCAAACGCTTTCAGTGCCATCTCTTCATGTAGACCCTGGCTGTACGTTGGGTAGCCCCGCCGGGCATACAGCTGCAGGTCAGCCGCGAACTTGCCCAGTCTCTCGTCCTTGTGTCGCCGTCTGGAAGCGAGTTGTTCTCTGGCATCGCTGATGAAGATTCTCTGGCCGAATCGTTGTTGCAGAGCTGCTTCAATTGCGGTCCAGCTTACTTGCTCCGCCGGTGGCAGGTCTTCTAATACTTGTGGCGCTTCCCCTCAGAATAGCGCCACCTGTAAGCCCTTTCTCTCCGCCCGACCAGCCATTCAGCTCGGCTGCCAGCCGGACCTGTACCAGGTATGTCGCCAGCGGCCTTTAGCCATTGTAGTGGGGCAACTTTACGCTGGGCCGCCCTTCTACCGCTGCCGTCGCACCAAGGACCGGCCGGTTTCCATCGCTCCCGTGTGGAGCGGGTTCAAGTGGCGGGATGCTGCCATCAGCCCGGTTCGTTTCCTCCTGTGGCCGGGGGCGGGTCTCTTCGTCACGGTCATGCTGCAGGCTGGCTCCGTCTGCTGGGCCCAGCAGGTGGCCATGGGAGAGCACGCTGTCAAAGAGCCGTCTTGGCAGGAAACTCATCATTGCCAGGGCATCAGTTGCAGCTTTCTCCTCCCGTCCAGTAGGAGTCGTCATCCCACTTCTGACAGCAATGTAACAAACTGCAGAGTTGTCTCAGAATGTTTTTTATTGGTTATGCACCAAAACACACAAACACATAATTCCGGCCCAGACCTGGCCCTTAGGCCATCCTTAAAAATATTTTTAGTTTGCGTAACCCGACCGACCCTGTCAATTTAGAACCGACCCAAATATTTTTTTTCCCTTTTAGTCCGACCGACTTGCGGTTGTAAACTTGCGTTAATACCGACCGATTGTTTTTACTCTAAACAACCAATACAAATGCAATAAAATAATAGTTATTTTAGTAGGCCCAAGTATTGTGAATATAAATTGCCTACATGCAAACGTGGCTCACTTAAAAACCTGTGGCGTCATCTCTACACCATTGGTTTCACATGTCGCCGTTTCATTCACACAAACTGATAAGCTGTTACGAAGTTCTGGAAGAACTGTGGCCAGATCTTTTCTCATCCCTTCTCCCCTAGTCTAGCGGTGACCGTGTCGGAGTATTGAAATTGGTTGTGGTCTATTCAGCATTTCTCAAAATATGGGTCCATAACATGGAGACTCCTGGTCAGTGGTGGAGTGAAATTAGGCCCGGTGCTTCATCTGATAATTTGCTGCGCAGTTGATCAAGAAACCGCGGATCGACGAAAAAAAGAAAACAAACGTTTCTGCTATCGATGTCATTAAACATGGAGCCCTACAATTAAGTGGTGGTATGAGCATTCATTCAATGCGCGTCTGCGCGAGAGAAACTGAAACTAATCGATAACGTTGGTATCAAAGCTCCTTCAACCTGTTGGAAGGCTATTTATTTATTTAACGAAACTTAATAGAGCGGCGTTGTTTTTGGAACTTCCTTAGAAACAGAGCAGAGACTGTATAAAACACTGTATAGCATTGAGTAGGCCTATTGTATAGTCAAATTTCAATATAACGTGGCCAAGAGCTATTGTAGCCTTCTTTCTGGGTACATGTAGATGAGCCCCTATGACCCAAAAGTCTGCCATGACCCGGGCCTCAGGTCAAAGAAGTTTGAGAAAGGCTGGTCTATATAACCTGCATCAGAATGAGGTTTGCAATGAATGCGCCTGAAGGCACGGGTTGAAGACCCAGTCAGTTCGTCACGATATGCACATTTGTGTAAATTCATTCCTAGGTAATCAACATGACCAAAATTGAACTTTTTTTTTACTTTGAATCTTGAAAAAAAAAATATTGACCTACCGACCCATTTTTTATTTTTTTGGCTGTTACTGCAAACAAAAATATTTTAAGGATGCCTTATGCTCCAGCACTAAACATCTATATGAGGCTGTATCTAAAACACACACCAATCAACGCTAGTTATGAACACTGTAACCAGCTGCAAACATAAACACAACGTTGTCAACCCACATGGTTTAGACAGTTTAGAACATGAACATTACACACACTGCACAGCATCATGGGAGCACAGTCATAACAGCTAGGCTCAGATCATTACAATATGAAAGCAGGCTTTGAAGACGTTTTGATCGATAAGATGATTTACTTATGCTATGGAGGGGTGTAATCAAAACTTTAGAATACATACAAGGTGACAAGCAGTTGTGGCGAGTAGCCGTGCAAATCACCGTGCAAAAACCACTGACGTGAATGCTAGCTAGCTAGCTAGTGGAAGATTGATACTAAGATATGTTAGGTTACGTTAATATTTGATGTAGTAAGAATATAGTAGTTGGTTAATGAGCATTTTCATCTTGGGATTTAACAGGGAACCTGTGCCCACGTTTTTGGCTTAGTAGCCTACATTACATTGAGCTGTTGCAAATGCGAGAGAGGTCCTGTAGGCTACTGCTGATGAAAATAAACCCCGTTTTCTAGCCTCTCAGGGTACCAGCTATCAGAATTACACGTCCCCGATGCAAAACGTTTGACCATGGTTATCCATCGGGTTTTTTTGAGTTAATAAACTCCATAATTAACCATTAATTTGTCATTTTATGCCTGCTCCCTGTTGTTTCCTATGGAGTTGTCCGAGCTGATGTCCGAGTCCCATTGAGGCTGGACTGTCATTGGCTCATCAGCGTTCTACGGGTGGCGCTTAGCGACAGGTCAATTAACACCAGAGCCATGGCATCCCAATCTATATCTTTATATCTGGCCTATATCTATACTGTGTGGCTGTCTATGTAGACACGTCCCATTCTGAAGCTCTTCTCTTACATAAAAGCAACAAGTACATCTCTGGTGATAAATGGTGAGGGGTTTAGGGCAGCACACTGCAAAATACTACCCACACAACTCTGACAGGTTTCTAATTTCAGGTTCTGTGATCAGCATTTATTGAGCTTTTTCAAAAGTCCTCTTTCATTTGGGGTAGACAGCAGAACACACTGAGGGGAAGCACACATTGTGAGGTTGAAAGGTTTTACGGCTTCATTTCCAACTAATGCATTTGTGTCTGAGCCCTCATCTGCAGCCCAGCATTAAATTAAAGAAAGCAGACATTTAATACTATGCTGTGGTAGAACTACTGAACATAGTCTTAGCAATATTCTGAAATTATCATAAATATTTGATTCATTAAATAATGAATTGTACCAATTACAGAGGTGCATTCTGAATCCTAATATTTTTCATTTCACACAGGTTACACAACCATGGCATACAAATGTGTATCTTTCTAGCTTTTATGATATATTTAGATAAAAATCTACTAGTATTATACTGCCACAGCCACTGACCTGAGGACCATTAAGAACAGCGGAACTGTAGGCCCATTCACATCAAAGATTTGCAAGATGGACCTGTTACAGACACTACAAGTTGCAGTGGTGTGAATTAAACATTGCAAGACATTGCCAGCTGTTGCAATTCGTTTCAAAAGATTTGTCATGTCAAATCGCATTTGCAAGGTTTTAGAACACTTACCTCACAGCGTGTGAAATGTTATCACATAGTCAGTCTAGCAGAGGTGTCAGATCAGAGTTTTTGCCCAAGGAGAGACAAAGAAATGCTTATTAACTCGGTTTTGTGTCAGTGTCTTCACAACAGTCAAAATGGGTATGCTAGTAAAGTTAGACACAGATGCACATTTACTGACCTGATGGCTTATACGCTAGTTAGTTTATAAAGCTAGTTCATATTTAGTAGTGGTTTATATTGTTATGGTTTATACTGTATAGCTCATATCTGGCTTTGAGTTGTGTAACAAAGGCGTTGTTATGGATATTGAAATGGATTGTTGCAATTTTTCCACTGGTGTGAACAAGTTTATTGGTGTTTTATGCCACCAACGTTGTCTTCAAGGCAGCACTGCCTGGAAGGCACTAGGGTTAGCCATGGATTATGGTTAGGGTTGGGGTTAGGTGTAGGATTAGGTGCTTTAAGTCAGCGGTGGCAGCGCTGCCTGGAAGACGACGTTGGGGGCATAAAACACCATTGAGCTGTGAACCACCAGTTTTAAGAGCATGTGTTGCAGAAAGTTGCTGGTTTAAAGAATGCTGCAGCTTGTCTCGTCTCAAATCTTTGATCTAACTACAGGTGAATAGGGTAAAATTTTAAAATAATAGACATCACCATGAAACTTCCTCAGTTGATTACTTACACAAGTATGAACAAAAAATGTATTAGAAGTTTTTGAAATTCAAATGTCTAATTATGCAAATTAGGCATTATCTAATTAAATATGCACACATTTGCATATATTTTTGGTAGATAGATCTGAACATATGATGAAGCCAGGTGCAAAATTATTTTTTCATTTTGTTTGCATACAAGATAAAAATAAAATTACAGACGGATTTCAGGATATCTGCTTTCATTACCTAGGAAATCAGAATATACTGTCCATAGCCTTAAAAAATCGATTTTTGCCATATATTTTTGAATAAAATGTCACATAAATCAGGCTAGGAATGATTTATTAACAAATACCTCTGTAAATATCTTCAGAACACTGCTAAATGTATATCTGGAAAGTTTGGTGTACATAGGTGCTACATAGGCTGAGATGTTTCTACTGGAAAATGACAACAGACAAGAGATTCCGTTCTCAGCCTAGACTCGCCTTTGAACTTTCGCGATTGGTTGCGGTTACAAAGGAAGTGTCCATATTTGGATAGCACAACGTCATGCAGGAAAAACAGAGCTTTCCAACGGTACTACACATGTTATGTTTTGTATCACGGTCGCGGTAGAGCATGAAACGTTAGAAGACTAACTTTTGGTGAATTTAGGAGAAATATACAGGCTGAGTAGACAAAATGTAATGAAATAAACACCTAAATGTGTAAATCGGGCTTTGTTGTTGTAGTAGTGTGAAAGAATACATGCTAAGGTAGCAAATTAGCCCAAAATCTCAAAATTGACCAGTGCATGAAAAAACGATGTTTTCACCTGCCGTGTCTCGCCTTAAGAGAAGGACCCCCCAAGATCTTATAAACCCATCAACAATAATATGGCAAATGTAAAACTAAATGATGACGATGCTCAAAGTAGCCCGACACTTCTTTGGTAGTATAATTAGGGTCCTAACATATAAAACAAGGCATTGACAACTTAGTAAATGTACAGATAGTTTAGACGACACAATACCTTGAGTCATTTGCCCTCGACACCATCTTGAAATTAAGTCCCTACAACACAGATCTTGTTTTTTTTGGAAGTAACCTTTAAAAAATTTGCGATTTTTTTACCATGAGAGATGCCATATCGCTTCCAATGTTACCATTTTGGAAGCATCGGCTAAAAACAGGCAAGTTTAGAATGCAACGGATTAGTGTGTTTTTGCTCCGAACGTTCAAACTTGTTATCATGCTAACCATATCCAAAATCCATTTTACATCGTATTTCTCCTTTAAGCTCATCCTCTATCTGTTTAGCCACAAGCACTTCACTTCACTACACTGACAGTTTACTATGAGGAATGTGTTTGAATACCAGCCACACACAAAGATTATCATGGAAAATACAATGTTCAGATATGCAACAAATTGTTAGAATGGTATTTTATAACATTGCTCATAACGTTTTTAATTTATTCATGTATTGCTTTTATTTTTCCTTCCATCTTGCTGAGGCTCCCCTGGTGCCCCCTCGCGGACCCACTTTGAAAACCACTGGGTTAGGACCTATTTTATACAGTCTATGGTTAGGACATACTCCCAAAGTATGCACCACACATAGGGTTAGCGTGTGGAGTTAGCAGTTAGGTCCTTGGGTGTTATGTTAGGTTACAAGCTGTAGAAGGCCTTTAGTTTTAGTTCACTATTAGACGCTCATTTTTTGCATTGTAACAGTCTGATCACATAGATGAGACACACACACACACACACACACACACACACACACACACACACACAAACACAAACATGATGATGGAATTCAGTCTCTTCTGATCATGCAAATGAATGCACACACGTCACACTGGAGAAAAATGAAAAACCATGGATTATCAGTTTCCTCTTTCATCCTGATGCTAGAATCTCATCTAAGCAAACAGATGAACACAGAGAAAGAGACAGATACAGAGAGATGGAGAGACACACAGAGAGGGGAGAGACCGAGGGAACACAAAGGGAACCTGGAGATTCTCATCTTTCCCGCTGCAGAAGCCTGATCTCATCTGATGAGGCAGATGCATCCTCCTGTTGTCTGTGGGCTTCCGCCTCCATCTGGGTGCCTGCTCCCCGCATCTGGGGCAAATGTGCTGCCTCAGCTCCATCTCCCCAGTGCCTCGGGACGTCTTATCTGTGCAGCTCTTCGTAGGCCTGGAGGTTGGGGGGGAGGGGGTGCTTCTGGACTGCTGACTGGGAGATTGTGTAGCTGTCAAGCAGAGACCGCACAGAGAGGAGAGGGTGCACAGTATCGGCCTGCTGTGGATAACCACTAGAGATGTTCGTTTTCTTTACAGCATTTTTGCAATTGTTTATTCTCTCATTTGCCTTTCAATGACTTCCTCACTTAACCCAAATTGCCACAGCTTGACAGCTATAGAACAGTGTCATAGATACACCATGTATACATGCACTAATTCATTGTTTGAACTCTGTTACAGTAATTGTAACTTTAGTTATTTGTTGAACAAAAACCCTCAAACAAGCAGCGCGCAAACTTTAACAAAAATGGCGTACTACTAAATTGGAAGTCTTCCGCCAAGCATGGAAAGATAGCCTTATCACCTACAAAAAAACACTCAACGAGGCTAAGTCAACCTACTATTCCTGGCTGATTGAAGAAAACAAAAACAATACAAAATTTCTCTTTACCACAATTTCCCGCCTGATGACGAGCCACACTGAAGGAACCGAATCTATCCCTATATGCCTAAACAGTAATGACTTAATGAATTTTTTCAATGACAAAATTGAAACAATTAGAGATAAGATTAATAACCAATCAGTCTCACCCAGATATTCATACTCCATTGCTGAATGGTAGCGAAAACATAATTGAATCACAGATGAGACGAACAACTTTGAATTCATTTACACCTATCGACTTATTAGACCTCACTTCCACAATTTCCTCATCAAAATCTACAACTAGTCTACTAGATCCTATCCCTACTCATCTTCTGAAATCTGCTCTCCCTTTCTTGGATAATGCTTTGCTCCAGATCATAAATAACTCACTGCTATCAGGGCATGTACCACAGTCGTTTAAGTTATCTGTTATTAAGCCACCCCTCAAAAAACCTACCCTTGACCCTAACAGCCTGGCCAACTATAGGCCTATATCTAATCTCCCTTTTCTGTCGAAAATACTAGAAAAAATAGTGTCCAAACAAATTAGTGCCTTCTTACATACTGTATATATAAAATCCAAGAATTATATCAGTCTGGTTTCAGAGCTCACCACAGTACTGAATCAGCCTTAGTTAAAGTTTTTAACGACCTCCTCATTGCTGCCGATAATGGACATATATCAATTTTAGTCCTCCTGGACCTCAGTGCTGCCTTCGACATCATAGACCATGACATACTACTTCACAGGCTTGAACATTTGATAGGCATTAAAGACTCAGCACTCGCTTGGTTTAGATCATACCTTTCTAACCGCAGACAATTTGTACAAGTCCACAATAAACCGTCTATCCAGACTATGGTAAAATATGGGGTGCCCCAAGGCTCAGTACTAGGGCCCCTGTTATTTTCTCTCTATATGCTTCCCCGAGGCTCTGAAATTAGGAAACATGGCATTAAATTTCATTCTTATGCAGACGATACACAACTATACCTTTCCATAAAACCTGACGAATTAACTCCGTTAGCCAAACTTGACACATGTATAAGAGATATAAAGACATGGATGACAAATAATTTCCTGCTTTTGAACTCTGATAAAACAGAAGTCATGGTTGTACTGTAGGTCCTAAAAAGATGAGGGATATCCTATCCTCATCACAGGCTACATTTACTGATCTTCGACTATCCTCATCCACAAGTGTTAAAAATCTAGGAGTTACAATTGACCAAGACCTATCACTAAGTAATCACATAAAACAGATTACCAAAACTTCATTCTATCACTTAAGGAACATTTCAAAGATAAGGAAGTCCTTATCCTTACCAGACACTGAAAAATGAATCCATGCTTTTGTAACCTCAAGGATTGATTATTGCAATGCTCTGTATGCTGGCTGCAATAACACCTGTCTAAAGAGCTTACAGCTTATACAAAATGCAGCTGCTCGCACACTCACTAGAACTAAAAAATATGAACATATTTCCCCTATCCTGGCATCTCTACATTGGCTGCCTGTTAAAAGTCGCATTGACTTCAAAATATTACTTCTAATGTACAAAGCCATTAATGGCCAGGCACCAGAATATATTAAAGATCTCCTAGTCCCATATAACTCACCCAGACCGCTACGAACACTGGCCTTCTTGTAATTCCAAGAATCTGAAAAACGACAGTAGGTGGCAGAGCTTTCAGCTATCGCGCACCCCTCCTCTGGAATAATCTCCCTTCCTCAATTCGATTAGCAGACACCCTCCCTATTTTTAAGTCTAGACTTAAAACATACCTCTTTACTGCCTCCCATAGTTAGGTATGGTGCGGTGTGGAACCTCACCCATCTCGGGGATTTTGGAATGGACCACCCTGCTGAGTCCTCGTGTGACTGGCACTGACTTGTTATGCTGCTATAGCATAGTGCTGTCATGGACTTCTCATGTGCTTACGCCGTACAACCCCCCCCTCTCCTCTCCTAAAAAAGCACCTACTCTCTTTCTCTCAGCTCTCCCTCTCTTGCCCATTCTCACTATGATTTAACAATATATGTAACAATATATAGCACCACTGACAACTTCTTGACATTAACCTCTTGACATTAAACTTCTTGATTTCAAGTAATACTAACCCATTCTACATTTCACTTCCTTCTCCCTTACTGTACCTCACTTGTGAGGTATATCATCACCAGACATCAACCATCCGTGTGCCTGGCCCTCCTCTTGACCCATCCCACCTGAAGTCCCATCCTTGACTGCTATATTCCTGTCCCCCTACCTGGATTCCTGGCCCGTACAGTCCCATCACCTGCCTATGACAACTCTGCCCGGATTCTGGCCTGTCTGCTGACCCACCACTTGCCCCCTGACAACTTTCTTTCCTGGACAATTCCGACGCCGGACTATTGCACTTTCTCTCACTAATTCATGATTAATGCTTTATCATACCGGATACGTAATCATCCCACCTCTTGTAACTTTCACCTCAGGTGCTTTAAACACTCCTGACTGTCATATGCATTTGTCATTGTTTACAGGCCTTACTGTCCGTATTGACCCTAGGCAGATGGGTCAGGCCCTTGAGTCGTGGATATGTATCTCCAATTCTAAGGAGTTTTTCCTCGCCCCTGTTACCCATGGGCCTTCCTTCTATCTTTCTTCCTTTTCTTTTCTCCCTCTTTTCTTTTTCTCTGATTGCCTACATTCTGTAAAGCGCCATGAGACATGTGCAATGTTTTGGCGCTATATAAGCACAAAACATTGAAATTGAGGTTTTACCTATGTGGACCCCCAGCATACAGCCCATGACTCCCCAG
This sequence comes from Alosa alosa, assembly GCF_017589495.1. Lineage (NCBI taxonomy): Eukaryota > Metazoa > Chordata > Actinopteri > Clupeiformes > Clupeidae > Alosa > Alosa alosa. The sequence continues at coordinate 25,741,326 of NC_063211.1, read as the reverse complement.
ATCTGGGCATATTAATGTCATAAATATACAGCAAAGCATTGCATACCATTGGTCTGCAGCCTGCCACAGATACACTAAGGGAATAGTTTATAATGCATGTTTATCAGGATGTGTTGCATTAAGGCATTTTAGTGTGTGTGTGTGTGTGTGTGTGTGTGTGTGTGTGTGTTCATTACAATTCAGCCATACTTTTCCTGTCAGTCCTCCTCAGTTGAACTACATCACTAGTCATGCGTCTACGTCACCTTTAGATTCACTGAACTCTATACCAGAGCAGTGCTTCCACAGCATCTTTGCTTCAGTGTTCTCTGCATTACTGCTGCTCCATAGGCTTTTGTCTGTGCGTGCCAACTCGGTGTGTGTGTGTGTGTGTGTGTGGTGTGACAACCCTCTGGCTGTCTGTGCTACTGCGTAGCCTTGGCTGGCGGGAGACGGTAGAGCAGTTGATTGACAATTAATCGCATCTGGAAGCTGGCTTCAAAAGCCAAAACAACTTACCCCTGGCACACTTGACCCCACACTTACAGTAGCTCTAAACACTCACATGTTCTCTCCTCCATGTCACATGCACTCACTATCTCTCTCATACATTCCATTCACTACACTGCCACCATTCTCCATTCTCACACTGATTCCTGTCACCATTCCATTCTCTCATTCGATTTACAACCAGAAGCCAACCCCTGCATTTGTCTTTTTCCGATATTAATACATTTATTTGTTAAACATTAATTTGTCATTTTTCTATTTGTCTCCTCTTCATGTTTGCTGGGTCTGGGTTTGTAGCAGTGTGAGAGTGAGACTGTGTGTGTGTGTGTGTGTGAGAGAGAGAGAGAGAGAGAGAGAGAGAGTGTGCATGTGGGTTTGTGTGGTGTGCATGAAGACTAGTGCATTTGAGTGTGTGTGTGTGTTTCTATATGAGTGCATGAGGTAGTGACTTGTGAAATGTTGATTTCAGTGTGTGCCCTGATTTGTGTCCATATGTTTACTAATGTGTGTAGTGCAAAGCCGTGTGCACTAACTGTGTTTGCAGAAAGCTGTGTGTGTGGCTGTAGGATAATGAATGATCCCTTGAGGGGATGCCCGTGTAACACTCAGCATTGAGCATAGTCACACAGGAATAGAGATGCTAATCGATTTATTCCTCCTTACTTCACTCTGGCTTTCTCTCCTGCACACACATACACACACACACACACAAACACACACACACACACACACACACACAATCTGATTTATGCACACACAGTGTACGGAACACTCAAGGGAAACATGTCTGAAAGAGAAAATATGCCACTCATCATCAACCCCCCCACACACACACACACACACACACACACACACACACACACACACTGTACACACACAGAGAACTTAACATACTCTTACATATGCACAGCAGAGGCCCAGGGGAGTGTCAAAGCACAAACAAATGGGGCAATGGCAGGAAGACTGAACCGTTCATCCTGGTTGGCAAGCAATGAGCCTTGTCTCCTGGGAAGACTAATAAGGTTTGCCTTCTCTTACAGCCAAGAGAGAGAGAGACACGCACAGGCTTCAGCTTCTAGAATTCTCCTCAGGAACCGAGACCTACCCCGCCCTCATCAGCCTCTTTCACACAGCAGCTGCTGAACTAGTAATCCTGCAGGAGTTGCCATTGCTCCCCATGTTGTTGATGGATTGTATGGAATATTTGTTATGCACTAGCAAATCTTCTGAATGTCATATAGCTTATTTAACATCTAAAATGCTTGATCACTCACTTGAACAATTTATGTTTCAAAGTTTTATAATTGTTGTGAATATGACCGTATAGAGAATATGTTATTATTTGTGAATTAAACATGTTGCCTTTTATGCTTCTTGCCATAAAATTAATTTATTTTAATAGATATTCATAATTGTCCATTAACAAAATCGTGATTATAGTCAGTGTTATGTGGAGTGATATTAATCTGACACTGTGTGTCACTGTGTGTGTGTGTGTGTGTGTGTGTGTGACATGTCCCCTGCGTCTCTCAGCAGCAATAGGCCTGTGAAGGTCTAGGGTGAGGGCAGCCATTAATACCGGAGACTGATTCAGACCGCTGCCCTGAATTAGGCGTAATGGCTTCGTAATGAAGCCCAATGTGACGCCCCAGTGACAGTCTGCCTGGTAGGGGGTGAGCTCCCACAGACAGCCGTGTAGAGCTGAGGCCTCCTAATGAACAGGGACAGGAAGGCCACACGAGACACGTCTTATTATCAAGGAAAGGAGCAAGACCTTCTGCTATTAAGAGAACCCAAGATAAGCCATCTGGAAGTTAGCCACCATCCTTTTTACTTATTACATGACAGACAACATTGATTTTATACTTTATTTTTGATGATTATATGTGGCAAAGGCTTTTTAGGTTGTCCCTGATACTCTTTGGTATATCTATCTACAGTACCTTCATTTATCTACCTTTCTAAACATGTTGGATACACTTTATTATAGGCCTATCAGTGAAAAATGAATGGCAGCCATACCTTTGTTCAGGCTTCGAAGACATTGGCCCCTATTTTAGCGATCTAAAACGCATGGTCACTAGTGAATAGCTTAATTAAATTTACTGGGTTTTCCAGTCCACATTGGGAATGGTTTTGATAACAAACATTATCAAACATCAGGCGGATGGCACAACAAGGCTTTTCTATGTTTCTTAATCAATCATGGTGTGTTTTGGGCATAACATCATTTAAACCAATGAGAATGACATCTGTCATTCCCTTTAACAGCAAGCAGCGCCACTTCAAACAGCACATCAGTATTTTGATAATCAGTGGCACATTTGAAGGAATCTGCTTGCACATGAGACCTTATGGAACAGGGATTCCACTAAACCATGCATTACTAAAACCTAGCAGAGTATAGCCTATACACGCATCTGCACTCGTCTATTATTTGAACTCATTGGCAAAGTGAAACTAACTTCACCGTGTTGTGACAAAACAGTTAAACACAGTTTGCTTTGACTGACAATGGGTTACCATCAAAAACATAGCAACACTTACCCCAATACTGTTTGAATGACTGAATAAAAAACCTAAGGACATTTATCCTGCAGAGGAGTTGCTCCTTACATCTCGTGACAGTGCGTCTTCAGCTGGGCTTAATATGTGCCTCTTGTCTAGTCAGTCACTTTTATCTGTCATTACCAATTTGCAAATGATGGTGAATAACTACTCATTGTGAGATGTATTTCGTAATATCTTTATTATAATTATGTTTCCCATTGTAATCGTGTAATTTGTAATGTTTTGCATGTGTGTCCTGGTGCGCGTTCATATGGATGAGAGAAGCAGGGTGCGTTGTGCACCCATTCATATCATTGTTGATAATGCGCTCAGTGACGTAATGATTTTTAGAGGGTGTACGATAGCAATTTGGATCGTGCGCCAGGGAATGGCGAAAAATCCGAGAGTAAGGTAGGAATAAACTTTGCGTTTGGATAATAATCCACTTTGCGCCAGGTTTTCTGTCACAAAAATAGGGCCCATTGTTTATGAAGTGTAGGCACCAAGTTGTAAGGAGCTACTATAGATGAACTTAGTAGTCTATCCAAAGTGTTGACTGCTTTCTTTTTCATAAAAAGCATAGCGTAGGGACTGGGTTGTCACCTCAACTTACCTTGAGTGCTTTTGTACTTTGTGCTTCTACTTTCTGAACTTAAGTATGTTTTGTAATGGGCTACTTTTGATACTTAAGCACTGTTAATAATAGATACTTTTGGTAAAACTTCACTTGACGGCTGAGTTCATAACACATTCATAGCAGCTGTCATAAACTGCACATAAAGCATTCATGACTGTTTCATGAGACATGACTCAACATTCATACCAAACCTTTCATGAATATGGAAGACAGAACAACGACAACTTGTCAAAATAAAAGTCCAACATCGTATTTGTGTCACCTGGATACCATATATATTTCATGAATATCATATGAAGTCTACATCGAATGTCACTTTACTATACAAGTTGTGAAGTATTCGTAATCACTGAGTGTAACACTGGAAGGTAAACTAGCCTACATTCAGCTGACCCGTATTTGTGTAACCTGGAATGGTTAGACATTAGTAGCAAAAGATGAGAAATCATCTGCAAAGGTTACATCATAAAACAAATACATTTTTATGAAACAAAATTATTTGCTTGACCATGTTCTGTCTTTTTGGCACTAGAGTAGCCCATTGACTCAGATGTGACGTGATCAGGTAAGAGGTTTGGACCAAAAACGGCAATGCTGCTTTCATGAAAGGTTTGGTATATGTTGAGTCATGTCTCATGAGACAGTCATGAATGCTTTATGTGCAGTTTATGACAGCTGCTATGAATGTGTTATGAACTCACCCTCAAGTAAAGTGTTACCATACTTTTACTTAAGTGCTATACTTAGTAGATTACTTTTACTTAAGTAATTTTCTGATCAAATATCTGTACTTAGTAACACTTTACAATAATGGTACACAATTTAGCATTAGTTAATTCATCATTATTAAGTATGTTTTCAACATTACGTAAGGATTAACAAATGTGCTTTTACTCATTAATAGAGTCTTATTTAGTAGATGCAGTGTGTTTTCCTTTGTTATAAATTATAAATTCCTAGTGTGTGCATACTGAACTCATGATGAAATCATAATGAACTAGAGATTATGGCAATGTTACTATAGGTGAATGCCTCACTTATTTCATTGGCAATTCAATGTTATTCAGACTTCACACATACAGGCCTACTATGTGCCAGCTGGTATAGACAGTACTGTGTGCAATGATTAAATCTCTTCAGACACCTCTTGGTTGGCTCTTTCCCCGATGTTGCAATGCAGAGGCCTGTGTGAGAACACATGATGAATTCAATATAATCTATCTATCTATCTATCTATCTGACTGTGCAACCTTTCTGGATAAAGGACAATACATGCAAATAAAACTGTTTAATTGAACCTACAGACCTACAGCTACCTGAGTCACAAATTCAACACTGCTGGAGAATATAGTTCATGGTTCTTGGAGAATCAGTTTATGATTAGACTGGATCTCATTGATGAATCACATCTCCCTGTTGTCATGAAGCTGCAAGGAGTAGGAGACATAGCTTCCTCCAAAATCCAACACCTATTCACAAATATCCACATTCCATGACAAGTGCTGCATTAAATGGACGATACAACTGTGCGGGTGGTGAGGAAATGGCTCTGTTTTAATACACATTCCACCAGATGCTTCATCTTCCTGAGACGGCAGTACAGGGGACTGGCAAGAGTATCCTTACTGCTGGACTCTTGAAAACGGAAGGTGCTACATGCATGCAGTAGGGAAAACAACTTCCTGCTTCCTGTTTTTGTTTGTTTGTTTTTAAAGAAAAGCCTATGGAAAGCTGTATGGATGGGCACAGCAGTTTGATGTGTAGTCAGAGTGGCCAGGGCCCAGTTTCCTGATAATGATGAATGTATGTACTTAAGATGGTTCTATAATTGATCTTACAAACTTTCGTTTGGTTTTTCTGTGTTTCCCAAACATGCTCATAGCGTGAACATGCGTGCACTGCTCCTAAAGTGTTCTTAAAGTGTAACTTTAAAACACATCAAATAAGCCGTGGAGACAGTATTTTTCATTGATCAACCACTAGAGTTTGCCCTGGTATACACTATAGCCCCAAATCACAAACAGTGGATTACAGTAGCTAAGGGCGGTGAGCTAAACGCTTCCCAAATAGCATTTTTTAAACAGTAATATTGTTCAAAACAGCACCAACAAGTCAGTAGCTTGCTCAAGGTCCCTACACATAAAATGAAGCAGCAACAACGTAGTTAGCAAACCCAGAGTTTATTACAGAAAGAACACTTACCAACTGTTATCACCTTGTCAACAGAAACTGTTGACGTATGCTTTGGTTGTGGCAAAGAAATGGTTAAACTCCTGCACCTGGAAAGGATATGTAATGGTTTCTCCTGTCAGACAGAATAGAAAACTTTAATAAGCTCTGGTCTCCCCTTGTCCAATTCCTTGACCTTAAAGGAGAATTCCGGTGTGATATTGACCTAAAGTGTGTTGAAACATGATACCAAGTGTGAACATACGTCTCATAGCCCATCACGGCTTGTCCCCTGCACTCCAAAATCTGGCGCTAGTTAGCCGATGCTACCGTTTGCAGCCATCTTGAATTTAGTCACGATAAGTCGAGCGACGAGTAAGAGTAAGATTGCTGCTACTGGAAGAAACTGGAATCCATGCATTTCCACTGAATTATTTTTGGAATCTGATCCCTTATCATACCTGTTCATTCTTACTCGTCACTCGACTTATCGTGACTAAATTCAAGATGGCTGCAAACGCTAAACTTTGTGAAGATACTGTCTGCATAAATCGTCTTGTAAGTAAACTACCAGTGCTTTTTCAAAGTTCTCAATGTCTCGTTTTAAATGTCAGGGCCCTCGGAAGTCTACCAATGAAGTGTGGAGATACATTGAGCCTCGTAAATGGTGTTAAACAGTGATTTATTTGCATGGCTAGCCCGATGCCGAAGCACCACCATTGAAAAAGCTGTTTGTAGCATCGGCTAACTAGCGCCACTCGGTATCATGTTTCAACACACTTTAGGTCAATATCACACCAGAATTCTCCTTTAAGTAGGATGAGTTTTTCTATAAAACTAATTGCATGCCTCAATACAATTACATATCAGGAAGTCCCAGGATGGGTGGGTGGGATGTGGTATTTTTGTTGTTGTTTATTTGTGTGTATTTTGTTTGTATTTTGGTTGGAACAGTTTGGACAGTTTTGGGGGGCGCTGTGAACAAGGTATTCATCACAACTTTTAAGCTTTTGATACATTTTGAGCAATAGAATTTCCAACCTGTATGCATTTTGCATATCGGACACACATTTTCACCTCAAAATAGGCCAGTACGATTTGTTGTTGCGGAGCACGTCATTTAGAATCTCATGCAAATCGATTAGCCTACATGTGGCAGTGAGAATGAGAGATTCAAGTTCAATCTTTAAGATTAGAATTGCTGAAATGCATTACAATTACAGAAACTGAATGTGTTACGTATCAACTATCTGCCTATAGAACTCTTATGTCATTGTCATTTAACCTTGAAACAGTACCACGAAAAAAGGGTAGGATCATTTTCTTATCCAGTGAGAGAATGTTGATGAGGGGAAAAAACTTGACATGTCTAGTCATCCTTATGTAGGTTTGGTATGGTTTCATTTCAGCTAATGATGGTTCTGATGATACTGCAATTGTGGCGTGTATCAGGGACGAACAAGAGGAGGAGGACATGGAGCCTGGAGGACTTTGTGCAATGGTGCAAACTCAACCACCTTCAACTCAACACTTCAAAGATCAAGGAGATGGTGGTGAATTTTCACAGGTCAAAGCCCGCTTTGCTACCAGTCTCCATTGATGGGGTCAATGTGGAGGTGGTAAACACCTACAAGTATCTGGGCTTACAACTGGACAATAAACTGGACTGGTCAGCCAATACTGAAGCACTCTACAAGAAAGGGCAGAGCAGGCTGTACTTCCTGAGGAGGCTGCGGTCCTCCAATGTTTGCAGTTGATCAGCATCTTGGACAATGAATGTCATCCACTCCACAGCACTATTGTAAAGCAGAAGAGCCTGATCAGCTGGAGACTTCGCTCACTGTCATGCACAACTGACAGACTGAGGAAGTAATTTGTCCCCAGACAGAGGAAAAATTACTTGAACGCAAAGTCGGGTCGGATTTTTTGCTCAGAGACTCGTGCAGAGACTTCGTCAAGTCTTGAATTCTCCAGACAGTGGCACTGGCACTTTCGTCATCCTAGCTCAACTAACGCCAATCCAGGAAGTCTTGAATTCTCCAACCACTCCCCCAAAGATCTCACAGTAAAAAAAGACGCGGAAAATAGCATCATTCATACAAAGTGAACAACCGCTTTTGATATAGACTAACAATGTAGGCTATTCATCAAACGTCTATTCAACAAAAGAAGCAAACATTATTAACAAGTAGGCTATGTTAATAATTATAAGGCTACAATAATTAAAATGATAACCATATGGTATTTGGCAGACAATCTGTTGTGTTTTGCAAGTAAATGCAGCAAATAGCCTAGTATATAAATAATAAAGCTCTTAAAAGATTACATGGAGGTCTGATTTGATGGACAGCTGGCTGAACCACTAAGACAACATAATTAACATTAAAATTAACTAAGCCTGTCGGGACCAGGCTAGGTGCAGAGAATAAATCCCCATGGTAACTTTTATGCCATCTCTTTTGTGAAACCAAGTCAAGGCTAAATTCATCCAGGATAACCAAAAATTATGGGTGTGACTTTCGAAACCGACGTCTCGAATCAGTGTCGAGGCTTCGAAGCACAAGTGTTTCGAAACACTGCTTCGAAACGTGGTTCAAAACAGCCATGTCATGTGACCAAAGTTAAGTGAACCTTCTGTGCATTTCACCGGTGTCGGCAGGCGTGCCCGCGCGTTGTAATAGTAGCAGTGTAGCTTTCTCTTAAGCAATAACCATGATGGTGTAGTGGTAGTGAGGGTATTTATTGCATGGTAGCCTAGGCTGCTCAAATGTGGTTCGATCCCCGTTTGATTTGTAAGGTATTGTTTCAGATCTGTTTCTGTTTATGTTTTTAACCACACAGTTTCACCAGAATGGTCAAAAATCGAGAGTTTTATAAGAAGAAAGTGATTTAGAGAACACATAGTGGCAGCAATAAGACTCCCTTTATTGTGACTTCATGTGGTCTCCCATCCAGTAATTGACCAAGGGCATGCTGCTTAGCTTTTGACAAAGACTGAACACAGGTAACACAGTGAGCCACGAACTTTAAAGACTGCAGCCCTAATACGAAGCATTTGACAGATTTGTTTCACCCTAAACAGCTCTGAGGTGTCGGAATTGTTTCAAAGCTTCGGAACAATTCGGCACAATTGCTTCGAACGTTTCAGTGTTTCATAAAGCCTCGCTTTGCCCATCCCTACAAAAAATCCCAGCTTAATTCCTTGTCTAGGTTTTGTGAAATACCCCCAATGCAGAATTATGTTCCATTAGATAATCATAAACTTTACTTTAAATGTTACCTTTGCCTTCTACTCTCTGTGTACCCACAGTGAACAATTTATAAGATGAAAACAAACAATTAGGGTTAAGCAGATTGATGATGAATTCTGTATTTCGTAGGCTACTGTGGGAACAGGCAGAGACTGCACACAGGGGCTGACATATTAAAAATGTATTAAAAGTGCTGAAAATGTATTCTGTATTTCATATTAATAATAAATGATTCTGTTAGAGCTTCAGGCTATAGCAATATGAATAACTTCCTGGCACCTACCTGATCCTCATAGGTTTTCATAACTTGATTGTAATATTTATAACCTTAATAGATTAAAAACCCATAAAAGAAAACCTGTAGCTTTGCTTGAAGGATACTGATTGTGTTCCCGTGTAATGCTTCCCCTGACAGCCTTTAAGATGAAAAGCTCAGAGTTGCACCAAAAAGCCTGATGAAACAGGGGCTATTTTAGTGAAAGAGAACTGTCTCTGAAAAGCACTTGAATTGTGTTTTTGCTATTTCAATTTGAGTTCCTGGACCATCACATGGTGCAGAGACCCCCCTCTCTCTCTCTTGCTCTGTCTCTCTCTCTAAAATGATGAATATTTATTTTTGCGGTCACAATGAGTGATTATGAGCGTTTATGGAGCTTGTGTTTTTTCCATAGTTTTTTTTAAAGAAAGAAAGAAAGAAAAAAAGGATATGGATTCACTTAAATTGAGACAAAATGGGACAGATAGCCCAGAGTACGGTGAATTGAATTGCTAGCACATGAGAGAAAATGCCACATGGAACAACAGGTGACATCAGGAATTGAAGACTTCACAATGTAATGCCAAACATCATCAGGCCTACACTCACTTTGCGTTTTACCATGTAGCTCACCGTATCCATTGGCTTGTTTGCTAAGAAAAATATATGGGTCATGACTGAGCATGGGAAATTGTGCCAGATCAGTTAAGAACCACTGTTCTAAGTCACTAACTGTAAATATAGGCCTACTTGTGCATATTAGAAGATGGCTGTTACTGAAGAGGTTCTGAGAAAACAAGACTGCTGGAGCCTGTTTGCAAGTGACAGAAATTGCATTTAGGACATTTCTCAAGCATTTCCTCATCTTAAATCTATATTGAGATTCAATCCAAGCATGGCTGCATTTCTCCTCTCTAATAATGCAGAGGCGTCTGAACCTCCGGAATCCCTGACAGAAGCTCAGTTAGTTATGATGCAGCTCTGAGAATACCCACACCCTCTTGGTTCACATTATTATTGGTGCAATATTTCTGTGTAATTGGAATAATCCTCATTAGACCTTCTATAAGAATAATCTTGTGTGTTTGCATCATTAGGTCAATAAAAGAGACTCCCGCATTCTGAATGGTGTTTTAATCTCCTGCTGGAGTGGTGCGGAATCTAATAATGACTTAAATTAATTAAGTCCAGAATTAGTTCTGTGAAAGACGGGCACGGTATTGGCTCGGGGTTGGCTGCTGGACAGTGCCGTCTGAACTCCTGTTAACAAAAACGAGAGAGAGCATCAGCAAGTACATTATGATCAGTAATATAAGGGAGAGTTGCCACTGAAGTGTCCCAATATACAGAGTCAAGGCCATGTCCTTTAGTTCCATATATCGGGACAACTTGAAGGCCATTTTCATGCTTATCCCCTGGTTGCCATATTTATGTGTGCATTTATGTGTCTACATAAATACACACATTACATACATTATGTGTGCATGTTATGTGCATTTTGTGTGTCTACAAAAGAAACACAATGAGTTTTCTACACAAAAAAGTCTTGGTTTGTGATGCTAGTTGCTCATCGAAAAGTAGAGTAGGCTACATTTGATATGGCTACCATTCAGAGTATCTGCTAAAGATAAACGTTAGATTGTCCTTGTAACAATGTTAATGTTTCTTAGCTTGTATGGAGGTGAGTGGTGATGGACAGATGACTAAATTATCAGTGCTTTGAGTTTACAGCTAACTAGCCAAGAAGAAAAATAATTATAGTGAACTTCACTTGCTAAAGTAAACGCATGAGCTTTAGCCTAAGTTAGCTAAAACATTAGCTCCATTATGAAAGAAACGGCGTCAGCCTATGTTCCCAGAGCCCAATGGTCCCACAGCCCTATGTTCCCACAGTTCCTATATTTCTAAGGTTTTTCTCAAAATGAAACCGTTCCCACATTTCTAGGACATTTTAAAATTAGGATTAGGGGTTAGACATGATTAGGGTTAGGTGGGAACATAGGGCTGTGGGAAATGTGGGAACATAGGACTGTGGGAACTTAGGCACACTCCCAAAGAAACTACTTACCATGGTAGACATACAGGCTAATTTACTGCACTTAAGGGGTGATGCAACAGGTGAACACAGTAACATTTGTAGGTTATCTAACAAAGCCATCACCATTATCATATTGATATGCAAATGAAGTGTTAACTAATTAAAATGGTCTACTACTACTGCTTAACCTACATTTTGTCTGGCACTACAAGTGGATTTGTTTTTTTTAAATATCACCATGGGACTTAACTACTTACACAAACACAGCATTTCCCCCTGATAAGGAGTGGTTGGTGTATGAAGGAAGGCCCTGCCAAGGTAAACAAGTAAAAATCATGCAGCAATTAAAATGTGCATCTGTAAGGGATGTTAGCTAGCTTAGTTGTGCGTGTGGAACGTTGGTAAACCTCACTCCCGGACGCCTCAAGAGTGCTGCTGGCATGCGATCTAGTAGCCTGGGCTTTTAGCTCAATTGTCAGCATTTTGAGATTGTTGTTTTCGGTTGTTACTTTTGTATGCTCTTGGCTTTGAGACTGCTTAAAAGGTACACTATGCAAAATTTTCACATTAATATAACCTTAAAGAGGCCAATTTTATGGTAAACAAACGTGTAATAGCATAGCCATACAGTATAGCCGTAGTGAGTCACTAACGAGAGATCCAGCCATGCAACTTCAAGAATAGTCAACCCTAAACATCATGAAACATTACCTTCTCAGTAGATATAGGTCTTTGGAGATAGTTTTTCACTGTTCGCCTCCAAAATAAAAGCATTTCCATTGTGTACAGGGTGAACAAGCCAGGAGAAATAGGCTGTTTACAACAGCAGAATATAAATAATAATTAAATATAAATATATTGCGACTCTAGGGCAAGCTCTACAGTCGCCAAAAATACCTGAAACTGCATAGTATACATTTAAAGATTTTCAGTTGACTGGTGTGAAGACACAAATACAGAAACCCTGCATCTAGCTCCAACATTAGGGAAGATTTATTACACATCCAGAACAGGCAAAGTTAGAGAATTAAACTGGACATTCTCTGCAAACCATCAGAGGATTCAAGAACATTGCTGAAAAAAAAACAAGATGCTATTAAAGGAATGTTTGGTCTAACAACAACTTAGGGTCTATTTTTAGATCATAGCAAGTAGGGATGGGCATCATAAGAAATTATCAATATTGATTCCAATGGATCGGAACGTTTTGGAACCGGTTCCCAAGCCTAATAGCAAGTGTAAAATGTTGTTGTGGACTTTGCAATGAAATAGCATGTAGCGAGCATTTGGGGGCAAGCTCACTGTGCCAAAGTATGCATCCCGCACAAACTATCCTATTTGTTAATGAATGCAAATAGGAGGAGAGTTCATAGAAATAGCCAGTTACTTAGCTAGTATGACATTATCATCGGGGGCAGCCGTGGCCTACTGGTTAGCACTTCAGACCTGTAACCGGAGGGTTGCCGGTTCGCACCCTGACCAGTAGGCACGGCCGAAGTGCCCTTGAGCAAGGCACCTAACCCCTCACTGCTCCCCGAGCGCCGCTGTTGATGCATCACTGTGCCGGGATTAGTGTGGGCTTCACCTCACTGTGTGTACACTGTGTGCTGTGTGTGTTTCACTAATTCACGGATTGGGATAAAAGCAGAGACTAAATTTCCCTCACGGGATCAAAAGAGTATACTTACTTATACTTATAGGTGAGAGTGACATGGAATATGAAAAGGTGCCCCGAACACTCAAAACCCATAATCTAACGGTGTCACACTGAAATCATGTGTGGTTAGCCTGGCTAACGCCAAACCTCATCTCATTGACGTGGTTTACGAATGCCCAGAGCCATTTATTGGGCGCTATGAATGTCTATCAAATGCGTCTGTACGTAGCTCATAACAGCTTTGATGTGTCGTCATTGTCTTGCTGTCCCCCCTCCATTCTGTGATTGGTTCCTTCGTTGAGGTGAAAACGAAGTCCATGGAATCCAGGCTGTCTAGCAGCGTGAATAAAACGCGTGCGTAAGGCAGCATGGGAATACCCAGGCTAACGTGTGGCACTGTTACTGGAAAACATATCTGCACATGTGAATGAAGAGCATTATGGAAGACGACTCATCACAGCGTATTTATTCGCAGACTCCTGCAGCAATGGCCGTGTACTTGCCAGAATCTGAATGTGCCGACGAGCCATTTGAGTTTGATGGCCGTCCGTATTTATTTGAATCTGCCAGAGTACACGGATGAAGAGCTGCAGGAGTGTGAGGAGGACAGGAGAATAGACAGAGAAGAGCAACTGGAGGATGGGGAAGCAGGTACACAGCCACGCTGCTCAGTACAGGGGACTGGTGCTGTTCCTGTGGGCACTGTAAGCCCCTGCCCACAAGGGAAGAAGTATGTGTTGCCAGGAGTGGGACCTTCTACTCCATGGTCTAGACATGTCAAGGGATAACACACAATGTGTGAAAGACTGATGATTTTCCTTACCTGACTAACCGGGCTGTCCTTGAGACATTTTTTGTAGGCGGAAAAGACCAGGGGGATCTAGTGGAGAGTTATCCACAGAGTAAGTATATTACAAGTTAACTTTTTTACATGGATGTGATTGCTTTTTATATAAATACATCAGCAGTATTGGGTTTTGATGTGTATGAGATAGGTCACTTGGCCATAGAGTAGCCTAAATGACCATATACCATTGACCTACGTCCTTTCCCCTCCCCCAGCCAGTGCAGACTAGTGGCCTACCATGTGGTGCTGGAGTGGGCACTAAATGGAGAGTGCCTTAAGGGTAGGGCTGGGCGATATGGACCAAAAGTCATATCCCGATATATTTAGGTTGAATATCGATATACGATATATATCCCGATATTGTTTCCGCAAAGTTAGAGCTGTAAAATGAAATGTTCAGTCAAGTATGAGTAGTTTTATTGAAAACTCACTACTCAAATAACAATAAAATGTAAACATAAAACTGGAGTGCCTTTTTTAAAATCAAAGCTCCGCAAGGTGCACATTTAAATAAAAAAAATATCTTAAATAAAAATAGCCTATAAAATAAGGCAATCTTTTTCTGAAATAAATATATTTATATGAGAAAAGTAGCGTGCAGTTTCACAGCAGTGCAGAGAGGGGAGCAGTGCAGAGAGCTCCGGTCAGCGGCTTGCGTGGAGCAAGGATCACGGCGCAAATTTGAACTATATATCAATATATGCGATATGGTATAATTCCATATCGCATTTTAAAATATATCGATATATCTTTTATATCGATATATCGCCCAGCCCTACTTAAAGGGCCTATCACTTTGTACACGGTATGCGCTGCGCTCGCCGCTAGGTTGCTCTTGGTTTAGGTAACGTCCCAAAGATTTTTGTTGTGCTTGCCGCTGGGCTCAGTGCAAAATACCAACGACTCCGGTCAAAGTTCAACCCGATTGAACTTTGACCGCAGCACGCGCAAGAGCGGCAAAGCAGCAAAATGCTTTTCTCAGCGCAGTGGCAGACCAGTTCTTTCGAGCGCAAGCCATTGACAATAATGCATTTCATAGCGCATGCCGCGTGTAATATGACGGGCCCTTTAGAAAGGGGAATATAGGACTACTACCAAGCTGTGTGTAGTAGCAGCCATCAGGGAGAAGTGCCCCTTCAACAGCAGAACCTACTGTACAGGAGGTCTCCAGGAAGCTGACAAGATTTTCAGAATCTTCTGACAATCCTAACAGCCAAACAGTTTCAAATTTGTTGAACATGTTATATTTTTGTATATTCTGCAACATGGTCATATTACACAATTGCTCAGTGTGAGAGACCGAGGCGACCACCCCACGTTTAGGGAGGTGCGCCACTGGATTAGGTGGTGTCGAGGGAAGGCAGGAGACAGCAGTTCCATACAAAAATATAATTTATTTAGTCCATAGACAAGCAGGCAGATCCAGGAAGCACAATTTAGAGTCCAAACATGAAATCCAGGGATCTTCAGTAGACAAACAAACATGTACCGTGCCATTAAACTAGGCACCAGGAACCTAACCTTTCTAGACTCCCTGTCCAAGCAAGGCGACCTTGCAACTTTGGACCTACTTTCCCCTTGCCTCATAACAAGCAAGGGTTAACTTTACATGAAAACAAACAAACATTTAACTTCCCTGGATCTGGATCTGGATCTGGCCCTGGCCTGGATCTCTGGATCTCTGGATCCCTCTAGCACTCCCATGTGTCCTCCTGTTTCTCCAGTCTATTGTGTCTCTCTCCCATGTAAAATAAGCCTGCCTTTAAATAGGCTAGGCAATTACCCAATTAGGTCTGGGCTAAACCATTATAGGGAATGCGGGGGTGGTGGTGGTCTGTACCATTAACCCAATCACAGTTAAAATCTCCCGGTATAAAGACATACATACACCTACATACACAGGACATAAACAGCAAAACAATAAAACAAACTGAGTGCAGGTGAGTGTGTTTGGCTGCAGTCCATGCAGGTGTGGCACAAGGCAGTTTTTCAAATGTTTGTCATAGGGGAAAAGGAGAGGACTCCTTTTTCACACTCAGGGAAACAAGGTATGTAATAACAATATAAAGAAATACTAGAGTGTTGGTCTTTTTATATATAAAGTTAAATGAGTGTTTGTCACACAATATACATATTTGTATCTTTATTATAATATACAGAGCACTGTTGCATGCAAAATGTGCTTATGAAGCAAGATGGTCATATTTGCTTCACAACTACTTTGAAACATGACATTGCTTGTGCCACCAATTCTGTCTTGTCAGGCAATGAGCAGGAGCTATGTTATGCAATCATTACCACTGACACAGTGGAGAATTAGGCTATGGTCATCCCTCATCTTCAAAACTGTGAGGTCCTGTCATAGATGGACTTGGTCACCCATTGATGGCTTTGTTTAGAGCACTCAAATATGATGAAGCAACAATGGCCATTGACACACACTATACTGAAGAAGAATTACTACTGTTTTGTTTTAACTACTGTTTTGTTTTATTTATCTTTTTGTATTTTGTTTTATGGTGTAAGTAATGGACAATTCCATGGAAAATTATGTTTTTTGTAACATCCATAACGCCAATAAAATGTGATTGTATGGTTAGGTATGATGTGAATGATTAAATATAATTTGAGCATTTGCTATTTTTGGCTGAAGAATGTACATGAGAAAAAATGCACAACAAATTAATGTTATCATTCACATCATACAAATGCCAAGGCATTTCACTGGCGTTATGGATGTGACAAAAAGTCAATTTTCCGTGGAATTGCCCTAATTTATTTAACTATAGGGCTCCAGACACTCTGTCCTCTGTGTAGATGTCTTGTGCTATGTACGCTGTCTTACTGTATGTTTTGTCTGTCTGTACTGTATGAGCACTAAACCAAAGTCCAGGCGATGTTCCATCGCACTGGCAATAAAGCATTGACTTGACTTGACTTGACTTGAATATTTATGAGTAAAAAGTAAAGTTTATGAAAGAACCCTTAAGTTGTTTAGTGTCTGGCACTATATTTTATTGCCTGTGGCAAATTGTTTTACAATCTACAGTAACATGGTCTTCTTCCAAACGTAACTGATAACAACAAACTACTGAATTTCATTGTTAGCCCTTCGGTTGAGGATCTTTGCAAAAACTACAAACGTAAAAAATGACAGGAGAAAGATGGATGAAAGAAGAGACTGTTATTACGCACAGTTCCCTCATTAAATTGAATGTAGGGGCAACCTTGTGTCCATTGCAACCACGGCTTACTGGCTCAGCACCATGGACAGCAGAAAGAGGTTATTTGGCCAATGTTTTGGGGCAGAAGGCAGTAGAGTGGCTCTGATAACTGCTGATAGTACGTGCTATGACTCAATGAAATGGCAGACCAATATTTTGGTGTCAGTTACTGCCCAGTTCTATGAAGGTATTATTGTAGCAAAAGTCTTTAGCACATGTAACTGCAGATTTTGCATGCGTACACTAAAGTCACAAATGTGTAACAGTAAATTTGAAGTTGTACATATTTTATACCTTGTAAACACAAAATAGGGGCTACGGGTGCACAAATCCTGCACTACACTACAAATTAAACATTTCCTTGTGGTCTCATTTTTGCTTTGGAGTCTTCCTGGCAAAACATTCGCTGAGGTTTCCATTACTGTCTGTAACTTTCCATTTCATCAACAGATGATGTAAGTCATGGACTCGTTCTGTGTGTTGTTTATGTTGGAGGGAGGGAGAATGTTTGATGGAGGACAGGCCTTGGAGGGGTCAAGGACTATCTTCCATAAGATTTCCAGGCACAGAGCCAAATGGGAGTTATGGGCACTCTCTCTCTGCTCCCTGAAGTCTTGTTGGCTCTACAATCTTGACACCATTGCTCTCTCTAAACACTTGCATTAGACTGGTATTCTCATCCAATCGTTTCATGAGTAGAAAACGTTTTGGGTGATAAGAAAGCTGGAGTGTTTTTCCTACATTTCAATGGGTTTATTGAATCTACTTTCAACTTTTCACACACATTGAATAACTGTACATTCTAGTTTGAACCCCATTCAATCTCTTTTCAAAGTACATATGAAAAAATTCATGCCATCATCCATGTCACGAACAAAGCTTTATTCAGTGTGAACCTCGTTGGTCTGCCAGGCAGACTTCCACAGACACAGTTTCACATACATATATATTTACATGTATGGCAGAGACAATGCACCCACCCCACCCCGCTACTATGTACTGTACACACTCTTCGAGGAAGCCTACACATGTCTACATTACAATCCCCATCACTCCTCTGGTGTGTACACACAAGGTAAACCTTAAGTTGACCACTCACTGACACACTGTTCCAACTGTTATACTCGTAACAAGAGGCAAAGGTAAATGTTTGTCTCATTGCTTTTAATACCAAGCTATGAATCACCATATTTGTCAGCAGGCTGTAATCGTAAATGTACCAGATCACGATAAAGGCACACAATCCTCCTTTTAACCAAGGTGGGAGAGGAAGAAGCTGTAAAAGGAGCTTACTGTTTATGATTGCAGATAAGAACTTGCCGTTGTAAGAACTGCTGATGACTTTCACAAAGACTTTCTAGCGCAGTCGCGAGCACACACCTAAATAATCACAGAAGTGATGTTAAAAGGGTTCACAGTGGCCACTGAGAGGGTGCGTGCACAGATAACGACTCAGTGACTCAGCCAGCACCACATAGAGATGTTCCGGCAAGATGATTTGGCAAGCTAACAGCTATTCCTCACCTAAATGGTGTCCTTTCAAAGAGCTTTAATTCATATGATCACTGAATCAAAAATAACAGAAATATGGGCTCTGGCGTTTCATTTTGTTTTCTTTTTTGTGGAACAAGAGGCACTGTAAATGAGGATCAGTTCGATCATCTCATAATACAAAACAATATAAATGACAAAGCGGCCCATTTTTCTACAGTGATTGAACAGGTATCTCTGAAGTTAAAGTACAAACAATACCCCGTTGCCCCAGGATGGCCAGCTCAGGATCTATAATCCAAAATCACATACACAAATACGCAAACACACACACACACACACACACAGTGTAGGCTACATGCACACTGCACACATGCACACATACTCTCTCTCTCTCTGTTAAGGCTATGGTGGCCTTGAGACTGTGATGTTAAAAAGTTCTTCCTTTCACATTCTCTAGTTAGTGTTTTCTGTCGGAGCTATCAATGCTTATACAGTGAAAAAAAAATGTTCACAAATATTTATATAACATGGCAAGTTTGCTTTGTCTTTGGAGGGCGAGGGTTGGAAATTATTATCCATAATATCTACACACAGACACACTGACATTGCTTTGAGATGCACGGTATCTAATAATCAGCACTGCATAATATTTTCCTAATACATAGAGACTGCCACTTAAGAGAGCAATATATCTTGGCACAACACATTACATTTAAACATATATAACACACTGGCTATGATACAGTTGAATATAGTTCACAGTTAACAACAAAACATATTCTTCGCAGGCTGCTAATATTTAATAATTCTTTCTTTAGAGAGGCGCATTCCATGGACAGTTAATAAACCGGAGATTCTATATAGCCCACTGTCTCGCCTTAAAGTGTTATTCTCAGTCATATTGTTGGTCTAATAATGCAGCCTGTGTTGCATCTCCCTCTTGAGAGAGCTCAAGCTGTCCATTCTAGAGCCCATAACCGGGGCTAAAAACAGCCATTCTCAATTTGAAAGCAATGAAAGGGGAGACAAAGGGGTCCTTTGTGGCCAACAGGTAATTAGGGGGCTTCTAAACAAGAAAATATTGTTTACCGTCGTTGCTTGAAGTCAACACAGAGGAACAAGGGCTCGTCTGTTATTCCTATTGTCTTTGGTGGTTATGAAAGAAATTTCAATTAAACATAAGTCACCCCAGCTGATATTAGGCTCATGGATCAAAGCAGAGCTTGATTGAATGGAGCGGATAAAAGCCTTGTTAAAAGTGTCCCTGGAAACTTTGGTGTCTCAGACAGTTCCTCTTGTGTCTGGCTAGACTCTGATTGAGGGGGGCTGTCAAGACAGTAAAAGCACAGTTACAACCAGGATTATTGCTAGGATAGGAGCCAATTTAAGGTTCACTGTAAAGGAGTCCAGGAACTCGCCTTGTTCAAAAACAAAGATTGATCCAAACCTGACAACTTCCATTTCTTCACTTCCAAAGTTATCACTTCAAAAGAGTGACTTGAAAGACACACTGACACGCAAGCGAATGCAAGCACAAATACTTACACACATAGAGACACAAGAGGTGAGAAAACATTTTTAAAGAATGTGCAAGCAGTGTGTGTGTGTGTGTGTGTGTGAGAGAGAATATGCATTTGCTAATGCATGCAGTGACATATCAGTGGTGTTTTCAGGCAGATGAGAGAAGAGATAGCAGGATGAAGGAGAAAGGAGTAGAAGACAAATAAGAAGAAAGTCCCTATGGGCATGGCATGGGAAATACCATAGCTAATGGAACACACACACACACACACACACACATACTAACACATGAGTCTATGGGCTTTAGGGGTATATTGACTTTCAGGCAGGCAGAGGTAAACAGGGGGTGGGGGCTCTAATAGTGTCTGACAGCTGTGTGTTCGAGGCGACAATTTCTCTCCTTACATCAGCAGTGTACACAGCTCAGGAACCACCAGCAGCAATACACCATTAAAACTGCATGACTGTTCAGCTAACAGATTATAGCCATCCATCTTGTGGTGTAGCACAACATTACACTTTTGTTGGCTCCATTCACGATAGCCGAAAGCATAACTCCAGCAAAAACAAAACACTATCAATTCACATCTGTCCTGGTCATCTCACTTCGACTGTGGGTGCCACTTCGTTTCACGTCTGATTCATTCACCGCTATTCTGTAACGCCACAGAGAGCAACAGATTAATACATTGTGTTGGTGGAGAGAAATTCGTTTAAAGGAACTGGAATTTTGGACAGGGGCCCAGTGTGAAGTGGACTCATTGAGTGTGTCTGCTATCGTCAGCTTCAGAGATGGAGAGTTAGAATCACTTTGTCTAGATCTCCGAGAAGTCCTTTTTACAGGTGTAATATACTTGATGTAACACAAGCCATTACAGTACTTTTATATGGTCTTCTCTGAGGCAAAGGAAATGAGCTTGAATAGCAAAGCAGCATATTGATTTGCAGGTTATTACCAGAGAGAAGGAGGGTATACAGCAGAGGTAAGCTGAGGTAGACGACTGATCACAATGTGAAAATGAACAAGAAAGCCTATTTTGATGAAAGATTACTCTGTTTAAGTCCATGCCCCTTTTTTATCCATAGACATGCTGTGGTTTTCTGATGGATACCAGGTCGAATAAATGGAGTATGTACAGGTAACCAGCCCTCTTAAAAATGATAGGTTGGCTGGATAGGAACATCTGATGAAATCTAAGCTTTCACAAAACAAAATAAAAAAACAAGAATATTTTGATGTGATATACGTTATAGTATATGGTGAATGAAAAAAGGTCAGAGTAGTGACTGATTAGTGATATAATGTCACAGATTAGTGACATAATTCACTTTAAGCAATAGTTCATTTGTGTTGCACGCACACAGTACCTGTCTGGCTTACGTAAATGCCATACCTTCTAGTAAGAAAATATCATTGTAACACAAGTTCCACAGTTGTCATGGTGAAGGGTGAAACCATTTTAGTTCAATGTTCAATGGTTCAATGTTTTTGTTCCTCAATAAATGCTTCGTCCTTGATTGCCAAAGTGAAAAACTGTCTGCTTTCACATTAGACAATTTCCACACAAGGCCAGTGTACTGCTGTGCAGTGTTGTGCAGAGGGACCGTGCACATAGACATTAGAAATGCACACGCTCTGTGAGGCACAGGAGCAGGACAAATGAGATCAGAGTGAATGGAACAGAGTGCTGCCCCCGCCAGCAGCTCCATCTGTAGTCCAGCACAGCGAGAGGGAGAGCTTGCTTTGTGTGGTCAAGCCTGTCCATGCAAAATGGTCATGAAGTCGTGATGTCCATAAGAATTATACAGCTCAATAGGTAAAAGTATATATTTAGGGCTTGTAAACCTGTATTGATGTGAATATAGAACTGTTTTTTTCTGGTTAGATGGTGGATTAAACATTATTTATACAGCAGAAATAAACTTAAAATGCACAGAATCCACAAAAATCCTGTAGCTGTTAGTTTTAGCACAGAGATCACAACATTAATACAAGAATATTGAACAGCAGAATCAGACGACTAAAAGCCAACTCTCCTCAGGTTGAATTTGTCACACAAAATAGGAGAAACTAGCAGCAGAAGCAAATAGAAAAGAGGACAGTTCAAAACCCTCATCAACAACCATTTAACACATTAATTTAGACTGAAACACATTGAAGAAAGAAAAGACAAAGCCAAGACCATAGTCAACTATCTTATCAGAAGTCTGACATGAGAAATGCTGACTAGAAAAATGCAGTGACAGCCAATCGAATAAATAAACAAACTAAAATAAACTTGAGGAGTCATTGGGGGCAAACAGTTATTTTTTCACTCCCTCCACCACCCATGCCTTCTAGGGTGGAATCACCGTGCTGACCGACATGTAGCTGACCTTGGACATGCCTGTGGTCATGACAGTGACGTCATCGTCGGGCCCACGGCCCTTTCTGCTGGCGCCATGGCCCGGGCACGGCAACGCCCGGCGGCACAGGCACCCGGCACAGGTGCTGAGCAGCGCCTTGCGGAAGCGCTTGTTCATGAAGCAGTAGATGATGGGGTTGACACAGGCCGAGGTGTACGAGAGCAGGTGGATGAGCGAGATGGGGGCGCCCGAGAGGGCGCGGTGGGCCGAGCGCAAGTCAAACGCCTTCCATGTGTTGACCGAGTACAGCGGCATCCAGCAGATGAAGAACATGGCCACGATGACCAACAGCATGCGAATGACACGCTTCTTGGCCAGCAGCTTGGCCTCGGATGTGTTGGAGCGTGGCCGCTCGGGCGCACGGGGTGGAGCGGTCAGAGGCGACAGCTTCATGGAGTTGCCGGCCACCGCCGCGCCCTTCTTGGGCACCTGGATGTAGCAGCCGTCGCTTTCGTCACTGCCAGTGCCGCCACTGCCACTGCCACTGCCACTGCCACTTGGAGAGACAACACCATTCAGGCCATTTTTCATCCCTAAGCCAGGAAGAGGAAGCAGAGAAGAGGAGGGACATCTGTGATATATCTGACAATCACAGACCATTAGAAATATACCACCTGGGTGTGTGCGCCTGGAAAGGAAATAAGAAATCACTATCTAATGAGAATTTTATTTTAAACATCCTCTTGCACTGTTAAAATGTCATCTTTATTCTTTTAAATATAATTAACTTTTATTATGTAAATACAAGACCAAGTCCTTTGTCAAAGCTGCCAGCGCTCGTATCAAAACTCTATCCATCAGAGCCCTTGTGTTTTCATCCCTGACATATTCCTCTGCACAAAGCAGTAGCTAGTCCCTCTCCCGTCGGGGATGAGTGGGTTATGTAAAATACACCCCCCATCTTGATCTGGCCCCATAGATGTCCACCTCCCCTCCACCCCCATGCTCAGCCCTGTCTGGACTCCAGGGGACTGGGGCAGCCCCTGCACGCTTCACAATGGCATGGCCCTTAAAGCCAAGCCCAGGCTTGTGTACACGTCCCTCAGGACGGAGATGGGAAGTGTAAAGTCGTGTACAAATCAGACTGGAGAGCCAAAGGGGATGGCCTCCAGGGTGTCTCTCTCTCTCTCTATCGTTCTCCCTCTCTTTCCCTTCTCTCCCCTCACACAAATCTCTCTCTCTCTTCTCTTGTGTAGGGCTACACAGAACACACACACACACACACACACACACACACACACACACACACACACACACACACACACACACACAAACACACACACACACACACACACACACACACACACACACAGTCTTGCTCACTCCAACATACACAAATACATATCAGCAGGGCTTCTGCCCTTCTGCCCCCTCTGCATGGAAACTAGTACAATAGCCAATCAGAAAGGCTTCCTGGGTCCCCAGACTCCTTTCCCTTCTGACAGGCAACTGGGAGCTGTCAGTCACGAGGGCACTAAGGAGTGTAGGGGAATTCTAAAAGCTCCATCAATACATGATGCATAGTTTGCCATGCTTCTGCTGGTTTAAGAGAGGTGTATTAATTTAATCATAAAAACATTTAAAATCATAACATCATAAACACATTTAATCAGGATTTGGGAAGAAGCTCCGCTGGGAAGAAGCTTCCTCTGAACCTGCTGGTTTGGGTGCGGAGAGACCTATATCCTGTATGTATCTAGTGATGAAATGAGCTAGCTTGTAGTTGAGGTAGCTAAACAAGGAACTTCACTCAAAGAAGACATGTCTGCTCTAATTCAGAAGGTGACTGCATTGCTCCAATCCTCTGTGAATACACTTACAGACACTGTTACTCGTTTCCAGGCATGGTTGAGTGCAACCGGATCTAGGAGATGTCTTCAATGTGTTACACACACATGTGTTACACACAGCTGATAGAAAGATTAAACCACAGCTTTAAATTCCTTGGGGTCACCCTCAGTGATGACCTCAAGAGGACAGAGCATGCAGCAGCTGTCACAAAAAAGGCCCATCAACACCTTCATCAACACCTTCACGCACATCTTCGGTCTGCGGAAATCTCAGGTGCTCTCTACCGTCCTCAACAGTTTTACAAGAGTGCTGTGGAGTCCATCCTCACAGAGTGCATTACATCCTGAGTGCTGTGGAGTCCATCCTCACAGAGTGCATTACATCCTGAGTGCTGTGGAGTCCATCCTCACAGAGTGCATCACATCCTGGTGGGGCAGCTTCACTGCACGGGACAATAAAGCCCTACAAACGCTGGTTAAAACAGCACAGGACATCTACAGGACATCACAGCACAAAGACTTATGGGCACACAGCTCCCTGCAATGCAGGACATCTACAGGACATCACAGCACAAAGACTTATGGGCACACAGCTCCCTGCAATGCAGGACATCTACAGTACATCACAGCACAAAGACTTATGGGCACACAGCTCCCTGCAATGCAGGACATCTACAGGACATCACAGCACAAAGACTTATGGGCACACAGCTCCCCTGCAATGCAGGACATCTACAGTACATCACAGCACAAAGACTTATGGGCACACAGCTCCCTGCAATGCAGGACATCTACAGGACATCACAGCACAAAGACTTATGGGCACACAGCTCCCTGCAATGCAGGACATCTACAGGACATCACAGCACAAAGACTTATGGGCACACAGCTCCCTGCAATGCAGGACATCTACAGTACATCACAGCACAAAGACTTATGGGCACACAGCTCCCTGCAATGCAGGACATCTACAGTACATCACAGCACAAAGACTTATGGGCACACAGCTCCCTGCAATGCAGGACATCTACAGTACATCACAGGCGGCCTCAGGAAAAGCAGGCGCATCATGAAACACTCTAGGCACCCTGCACTGGCACTGGTCTCCTCACTGGTAAACGGCTCAGGGCTATCCGCATGGACACAATGAGATTCAGGGAAAATCAGGGATGTAGTGGAGGCTAAATGCAAGTAAATGCAGTTTATCCACCTCTGAAATGTATGAGTTTATCCACATCTTACAGTGTTTCCCACATAATTGAATTCTATTTGTGGTGGTAGGTTTGCAGAATTAACTTGAATGCAACAGTTTTTAACAAATTAACGCAGCGTGGTTATGATGCAGGTTATGAACAGATTTAAGCACAATTTAGCCAGTTTGCTTCTATGCCTTGCAGGACTGTTAATGTTTACTTTAAACAGGCTTGTAGGTTCTTTTAGAGACAGAGACAAGGAGAGGCTGTACGAAGGTGCACATAGCTCTACAATGAACAAATTCCATCCAATTTAAATAGTACAACATGGAAAATCATTATGTGGTGGTCAATGTTGATATTGTGGTGGGCCGCCACAAATGAGTCAATGTATGGGAAACACTGTCTTATTAGAATCTGTCAAAAGAGTGTATTCACCAATTTCAACTTTTAACATTCAAAAACTACACTGCAGGCTCGGACTGGTAATCTGTACAACCGGGCAAAAAAGTGGGCCGGTGACCTCCGGGATTTTTAAATTTTTTTTAAGTTATTTAGCCTATTTGCGGGCCGTCATGTAGGCCTAGGCCTAGCCTATAAATGCAGTTGCATCCATTTGGCTTGGGGGGTGACAGGTCAATAATTTTGGCCTCTTAATGACAGGTTCAGTGTGTGTTACGATCGCGCCCTACTGCCCCACCCCTCAAGTGGATTTGTCCAAGCAGCCGCTAGTTCGAGTGCATGGTAGCCTAGGCACTATAAGTGCCCTCCGCTAGCTGATGTTAACAGTAGGCCTATTGCAGTTTAACCGTAAACAGCAATCAGAGGTCTAGTTTTATTCCATAAATATATTGTTTTTATAGACGTTAGTTGCACGCGCTACCAAGAGCTCATTTAGGCTACTGCACCTACTATAGTGCGGTTCTGTCAACATAAAAAAAAACTACGGATAGCCTACAATTTTCGCACAACTTGGTGGAAAAGTGTAGCGCATTCATTTTTGGAGCTGATACTACTCAAAAGGAACTTCAAAGTATTTCCCATATAGTAGGCCTATCCTTTTAGCTCACAACGAAAGTGAAACTTGGAAAGTGGTCTCTCCACCGAGTGTTACATTAGATGCACAATCAATCGCCACTCGATGCAGGTAAAAAGTAGGCTATCAACTGGTAGGTTAGTAACGAAGATATTGCAAAATGTGATGACGGCACAGAAACTAGGGCAAAAACGTTTAGTATAGCCTACACTTGTGGTGATAGCCTACAGTTAATGTGAATCGCGGACTATAACCAAAGTAAAGGAGAAGATTTGCACCAAATAAAGGCTGTGTTTGTGTTTCTACAACATGTTGGCACAAAACGTAATTTCTGTCAACTATCAAAGTCAAAGTCAAAGTCAGCTTTATTGTCAATTTCTTCACATGTTCCAGACATACAAAGAGATCGAAATTACGTTTCTCACTATCCCACGGTGAAGACAAGACATATTTTACCAATTTTAAGTCCACAGACAAACATAACATTCAAGTAAACAAAAAAGTAAGTAAATAAGTAAATAAGAGGGCACATATAATAATGAAAAATAAGAGCAGCAAAATTTTTGTTGAAATTGTGCATAGACAGTCAATAAAAACTAGTGCAAAGTCAGGCCAATAAGAGGCTTGGGTAGTTCTGTTTGACCTGAGTAATAAAGAAAGTGGCATAGTGGTGCAAGTTATGTAAGAGCAGCAGAAGTGTTGTGTTTTCAGGACAACAACACCAAGTTGTAAAGTGTACAAGTGTGCAAGTGTTCAAGTGTGCAAGTGGAGTAGTGCAGGCGGCCATTGTGGGTCCAATGTCCAGGATGTTATGTAGCTGAGGGGTGGAGGGGGAGAGGAGGGAGAGAGTCCAGCATCCTTACAGCTTGCACGTGTCTGGTGAGTTGGTGAGTCTGAGCCTTGAGGCGGCTTCTGTACCTCTTCCCAGAGGGCAGTAGATCAAACAGATTGTGAGCCGGGTGACTTGCATCACTCACAATTTTGGCATACTTGCGGTGAGGTGGGTGGTGTAAATGTCCTTCAGGGAGGGAGTGAAGCACCAATGATCCTTCCAGCTGTGTTCACTATGCGCTGCAGGGCTTTCCTGTTGTATTCAGTGCAGCTTCCGCCCACACAGCGATACAGCTGGAGAGGATGCTCTCAATGGTGCCTCGGTAGAATGTGGTCATGATGGCTGGTGGAGCACTTGCTCGCCTGAGTTTCACAGGAAGTACAGGCGGCGCTGAGCTCTCTTAAGCCAGTGATGCAGTGTTGGTGGTCCAGGAGAGGTCTTCACTGATGTGCACCCCCAGGAATTTGGTGCTGCTCGCTCTCTCCACCACAGCAACCGTCGATGGTCAGTGGCAGGTGTTGGGTGTGACCTCTCCAAAGTCAACAACAATCTCTTTGGTCTTGCTGGCGTTCAGCAGGAGGTTGTTGTCCCTGCACCACGTGGTCAGATGGTCGACCTCCAACCTGTATTGAGTCTCGTCGCCCTTGGTGATGAGACCCACCAGAGTTGTGTCGTCATGACGATGTCTATGTTCAGTAGCCTATATTTTTCATTTAATCAAGCAGTGACATGTGGTTTAATGCATGGGGTAACATGACGTGAGACAGACAGAAGATGAGCCTGTCTTTAGCCTATCCCTGAATCCTGTCCCTCTCAATTTCAAATTACTTTAAAACGGTGTGATTAGCAACCAGAATTGTTTTTTTAAATCCCGGAGAGAGACAACCCCGGTCCGGACCCCCGTGTTATTGTGATTAGGCTATAGGTCCAAATCTAAATGTTTGGGTTCAGTTTATGAAGTGTTGCTACAGCATAATACTGTGTGTTTGTTATTTATGGGGGGGGGGTGTCGGTCCAGTGGTGGGCCGGTCCAGGAGAAAACTGCCAGGGTCGAATTTTGCTCCCAGTCCGACCCTGCTACACTGTATTATCCACATTCACAATATGTACACTCACCATCAACCATTTAATACCACTGGTATTCTGAATGCCTTTCTTAAAAATCTGATACAGCAAGACGCAGTACACCTGACCGTGATAATAGAATTCATAGTTTACGGTGGGTATTATGGAAGGCATGGCATTTTACCACTACACCCCTGGGGACAATGTGTATCCCTGTGCCATAAGACTGTTTAACACTCAACACACTCATTAACATGCACTTACCGTATTTTCCGGACTATAAGTCGCACATTTTTTCATAGTTTGGCTGGTCCTGCGACTAATGGTCAGGTGTGACTTATATATGAAAAAAAATATAAATGTTTTTAAATGTTAATTTTTTTTAACTGTCATGAACACTACATGAAACATTATCGTCTACAGCCTTGAGAGAGCGCTCTCAAATGCACAAGTCCTGTGCACTTTCAGTCAGAGATTAGTGCTTGCGCTTGAAACACACGTGCATACATAAATCCTCAAATTATGGCCGGGATTCTATTTATAGCCGGGCCTCAGATTCGGACAAATAAAAGACAGTATAATTTTGTTTCAATTTAACTAATAAAAGAGCTCTTTTTAATAATTTATATTGTTAGTTGGTTTAATATTGTTGCCAATGAAAAGTCATCGTCCTACCATGAGTCTCCAACACGTTGCTCTCAAGCTACCAGTGGCACGCAGCCCCAGGTTAACCTACATTTAAACACAATTATTGCTGCCAGGCGAATTTTATAAAAAAGTAAATCATGCATAATTTAAAAAATAACTAAATTTAGGCTATCTTAGACCTCTTTGGCTATACGGAATAAAGGTTTCCCTTGCAGCACAACACACGTTTCATGAATGAATGAAAGCTGATGCCTGGAAATCCCTACACTCTTTCATACATGAAACTTAATAGTGAACCATTGCCATTGATAGCCTACCGGTATGCCGCTCCAAACGAAAAGTATAGGCCTATGTCTCACAGTAAAACGCAAGAAATAAAGGCCTATAGCTGACTCGAATAGCCATGGTCCAAATAAAGGTGCTGTGCTTTGCCCAGGCATAATTTGAGGATTTACGATAGTCTGTCCCCTAAACATTCCTCACCCGTTATCTAGACATGCATGAAAATATTTGAAAACAAAACTCACTGCCATGTAATATTTGATCGCTGTTTTGCTACTAATTATCTTTCACGTGAATATGCACAGAAAATGCGCTCCGTGTCTGTAGCTGTCTGTTCACGTCCGCAATCGATTATAACGTTCCTCAAATGGAGAACAAATCCATGTTCTCTTGCGTTATATTATAGGCTGTCATGCTTCTGTGTTTGCAAAATTCCTGACGGTTCCTGATTGCTAAACGTTTGTTTTCCTTTCCTGTCGATAGCGGTTGATGTAGAAGCACCTAAAGGCTATAATTTGACTTTAGCAGTGACAAATGCTGAGAGAGAGAGCAAACAGAGAGAGGCACCCCCAAAGTGGTCCTGCACCCGCGCGTGTGTGTGTGTCTGCATGGGGTTCAATTGAAGTCAGAGTTGGTCCGTCCAGTCAATAGTCCCGCATTCAGGCCGCTCCATTATTAGATTGATGTCAGACAGCGTTGTAAAATGTGTGGGAATTTCTCGCATTATGATGGTTAGAGTTGCTTACTTTTATTAGTATGCTCATTACTTAGTATTAATTTATGCGCAATACCCGCAATCCCGCACTGAAATGTGCATCTTTTTTTCTCTCGTTCTCTCGGCGAGCATTTGTTCTGCTGCCAGCTTGTGCCAATATATCGTCCAAAATGTTTGATTGCATTGCATTCTCCACATTTTCAGCTACATTTTCATGTACCACATCAGCATTTTTGTTCAGTGAATCTTTGGTAAATTACTTTACAATAGCATCGGGCCCTTGTCAGCAGCCTTCGGCTTGCCTCTTGCCACTATTCACTCCTTCCTCTTCAACATTCCTTGTAGATATAATATTTTTGGCCTCAATGTGTCCAGTTACATAGTCTGTCTGTTCTTAGTCTTGGATTTTGTGAAATAAATTTCTGAATATCACCTGCTTGCAGCAGCTTTGGTCTGCACGTCCTTTTAAAACCGCATCTTTTTATCTCTCAAGCATTTAATCTGCTGCCGGCTTGTCTCTCCACATCGTTCAAAATGCTTGATTGCATTGCATTCTCCACACTTTTTAGCTAAATTTTTATGTACCACATAAGCATTTTTGTTCAGTGAATCTTTTGTAAATTGCTTTACAATTACCTTTGGCCTATTGCCTGGCTTGCCTATAGGCCTATTTTAAAAACCTCTTTTTTTCCTGAGCATTTAATCTTCCAGTCTCCACGCCCAAAACTGCATTCTTTTTTTCTCATGTATCATATCAGCATTTTTTGTTCAGTGAATCTTTTGTAAATTGCTTTACATCTGCTGCCTATAGGCCTATTGCCTGACTTGCTTCAGTCCGTCTAAAACTGCATCTTTTTCTCTCTCAAATTTAATCTGCTTGATTGCCCATTCTTGATTTGCATCTCCACATTTTAGATACATTTTGGTGTACCGCGTGGTATTTTCTTTCAGTGAATATTTTGCTTTGCAATTACCTTCCTGCCCTCCTCTTGGCTGCCTTCACTCCTTCTTCTTTTTGGCCTCAATAATCCAGTTACATAGTCTCTGTTTTGGTTTTGGATTTTGTGAAATACATTTCTAAATAAATCGACTTATAGTCGGTCGCGACTTATATATGTTTTTTTCCTGTTCATGATGCATTTTTTGATGTGACTGATCAGGAGCGACTTATAGTCCGGAAAATACTGTATTACCATTTCTCTCTCTTGTGTTATTTATATATATTTATTTTATTGCATGGTAATTTGGTTAATGTTCAAGTATGTAAAGAAGCATTCCATTATACTTATTACACTTTACATTATGGCAATTAACTTAACATTTTAACTTTGCTTCTTAACATGTTTAACCACTCTTTTGAACAGGAAGCCCTCCCACAGAGCCTCACAGAGGCTCTTATCACAGTTAAGCTTCTGATATAATTTGGGTTTTGTGGGATGGCGTCATTCATTAATGCATTAACATCCGTAGACTTCTAAATGTGGTACATTCTCCAGCATCTGGGAGCACGCAGAGCAGGTATTCGACAGAATCGTGTCTTTTCTGTGTTGGGTATAGGTTTGGGTTTGGTCCACAATTTGGTTATTGGGTTTGACTACTGCATTCATCTCGAAAAGCAGCAGTAGTCACTAATAGATTTTGTTCACAACATTTATCCAGAGGAACACATCAGGGTTGCCCTTTCAGTCCACTGCTGTTTGTTTTTCCACTGCTGTTTGTCCACTGTCAATAAAGCTTAGAACCACACAATCAATATATGGTAATAGCAGGATGGGGATGGAATATACAATTTCTTTGTATGCTGACTGTCTCTTAATTTATATAACAGAACCAGTTTATATAACTGTACAAACTGTTTATATAACATTTCAGACCACACTTCTGATACGTATTAAGATGGACCAGCCTCTGACTGTTTCAGCTGTTTCGTTTGTAAAACTGAATGGTGGCTCTCAAGACAACTTGTCGTTTTTGATCCCTAAAGACATTACATGTACACAGACATGTACACAGACATGAAAAAAACATCAATCCTACAGTGAAAGCTGATGGTTTGTGTCGGAAGATGTAGTTTATATAACAAGAACAGATAATGTGAACAAAGTGGCACATTTGACACTGACATCAGCCAGTACACTTTTATTTGCTTTCACCTTTTTTTCTGGCAGTTTTAGGATTGTTGTTTTCAAACATGGCGCTCATAGGTGCTCTAAGCGATGTAACGTCATTTCTGTTGACATTCAAACAAAACAGAGAGCTAGCTCCTCCTCCCTCCCTCCTCCTCCTTCATGTGCAACTGAAACTCTCCTGAACGCTCATCTCATTGGTGAATAGCTGAAAATGTTTATGTTTTGTGGTCCAGACTGCATCAGGCTGCTTTTGTTGCCGTTTTTGGAGCCTGGGCTGTCTACAGAGACCACATTTTTACAGTGTATTCAGGGGACAGGCAGCTAGTGGATTGTGGGGACATGTTTGCTGTATGTGACAAAAAATGTTTAAGCTGAGAAACCACATACATCGCTTAGAGCACCTTCAACTGGTCAAATAGCCTGTGGTATATTGTGTAAAACTCAGGAATTCTCAGCTAAACGTCCTATCAAATCTGCCACCCTTGAACGAAATGACCTTTCAAACGCCATCGCAATGCCCTCCATGAAAATGACAGCCTCGAAGTGCCTCAACATGATTGCGAAGATCTACACTGGGGTTTTTGCTGTTATCACAGTCAATACAGGCAATCCAGCTTTGCAGGGCCTGTTGTTTGGAGATGGATGGGTCTCATTAGAGGTGCAATTTAACTCAGCGAGATGGTGCCTGCACTCCGCCCCTAAGATCGGCGACGGACCTGTCCACAGGCAGAGAGACAGATCAGCCTCTCCAGACACAGACTGCCCTTGAAGTAGGCATTTATTCTCACGTTTGGCACCACGGTGCGATGGGCAATAACCCTCCACAGCCCGACATAAAGTATCAGAAGGCTGGCCCAAGGGATGGTAGAAAGGCAGAGATTGGCTGCCCGTCCAGCCCCAGGCAGAACAGCCTACATCAGGGCCATCCACAGCCGGTTCCAACCAAACAATCATACAGGGCGGGACAGGAAAGCATCGACTGCATGGTGATCACTTTTGTAGTTGGCTGTTGAGAAGGGCAACCAGAGGGCATCGTTGGGCGCACCTGCCATTCAAATTCAAGTTTGGTTTATTGTCATATGTATTTAGTAGGCCTAGTAGGCAGCCATCTGCTGCTCTTGATTCAGCAGTGGAAGTCACTACTGGCACATAGTTTGTGTTTGTGGGTCATTAGTCTACAAATTCATTCTGTGACCATTTGGAAAATGATCAAAATCAGGAAGAGAATTGCCAGAAGAATGTCTCCACGGCAATTCTAATTCTATCTATTCTAGTTGTATCTAATCTAGTTATCTTGTAATCTTTTCCAGTGTCCTCTGAAAGATTCAATTTATACTTTATTTGCATGAATAATATTTCCTAATACACCAAAACTATTAAAGACATTTCTGAAAAAATCATGACCGCTGACACAGAACTGAATATTTGTGTTCAGATTCTTACCAGAGGCCTCATTCTTCTGCTCCAGCTCGAACTGGATGCCCCGGTAGAGCTCCCGGGAGATGAGGCCGTAGGCGATCATCATCACCACTCCAGGGATCAGGAACAGCACCAGCAGAAGCAGGATGTACCTGCCACAACACCAGGACCAGGAACACATGCTTAGTGTACTTTATTGATTTGACTTCTACTTAATGTACAACTTCCTCAGTTTGAGTTTCAATTCCTTTTTTTCTTACTTCTTGATATAAAGATGGAATGAGATTTTTGTGAATCACATATTAATGATTTCACATTTATTTCCTTTTATAAGAGTTTTAAAAAGTGGGAACATACTGTACATATCAAATGGTTTTAGGGAACATCTGCTGAAAGTGTATGTATATTTTCGACTTACACACACTTACATACTCTTCACTAACAGCTAAAGTGGAAGCAGAAAGATACAAAGCACACAACCCATACAAATTAAAATGAGCTGCATAAAAAACATGTAAAAATATCACACGCACACACACACACACACACACACACACACACACACACACACACACACTCACACACACACCCTTGCCCCTGTGTTGATGTGAGGACAGTGTGGCGCTGTGAAGCGTGCCCCACCCTCCAGCTGGGAGCGTTCATTACGCATCAGCCTCGTTTTCGCACCCTGGCCCCTGACGCCACTCTCATGGTCTGCGTGGGTGTGTAATAGGGACGCCTCTGCACCCCCTCTGTCATTGACCCCCTCGGATCGCTCCTTCCAAAGTGACCTCTTTTTCATCTTCCCTGCTCTTTCGCTTTTTTCCTCTGGGGTGTGAGACGCGTGAGGAGGAGGAGAGGGGGGGGAGAGAGTGCATGCGTATTAAACCGTTTCATCTTTGCCATCTTTTATGGCTTTCAAGTTGGTCCCTAACAAAAAAGGGGAAGCCAATCAAAGGCAAAGCACACACACACCCCCAAGGGACACCGCTGGGTCCAAAGAGAAAGAGAAGCACAGAGATGGAGAAAGGAAGGAAAAAACAAATACAATGAGAGGAACTGGTGATGAGAGATTACACAAACAAATACACTGGGGTCTCTCTCTCTGTGGTGTGTGTGTGTGTGTGTGTGTGTGTGTACGTGTGTGTGTGTGTGTGTGTTTCACCTCCAACACCAGCTCATATCAGGGGCGGGCTGCAGTGGGTTGAATTTATTTCGGGCTGTAGAGAAGCTCTTTGATTCCTTGTGTGTGTGTGTGTGTGTGTGTGGGGTTGTGATGCTGTAGAGAAGCTCTCTGATTCCCTGAGCAGACGGTTCCTCATTTTGCCACCATAGCACCTTCACCTCCGTCCTCGCGCTTAGAACACAGATCAAAGCAAAGGTGCCCCTCACCTGCCGAGTGTTTCCGCCGCCATGAATGACGTCCCTGACACACCTTGCAGCTGCCTCGGGGAGCTGTCACAAGATCTACAGCAATTAGTCTGTATTCACACTCCATCTGCTGCCAGGCCTGTGGAGGATAGCTCAAACTACCATATATTGAAGTCTTCTGTATATCTATGTGTAGGTGTGTGTCTGCAAAAGTGTGATAAGCACAACAGTCTGTAAGAATCTCTCTCTCTCTCTCTCTCTCTTTCTCTCTCTCTCTCTCTTTCTCTGTGTGTGTGTGTTGTGTGTTTTCTCCCTTTCCTTCTTTCATTCTCTTGTTTGCTGTATTTGTTCTCTCTGCCTGTGAAAGCCCCCACAGGACATATCCAGTAATATCACACCCTAGCATGGACGTTAAGTGTGCATTCGAGGAAGTGAGTGTGAATGTGTGTGTGAGTATGCCAGCAGTTTAATTGCTCAAAACTATTAACAGTATAAAAATCCCAGTAGAGTTCCTCATTCTCCTTTGTTAGCCCAACAGACGATGGGCAATTACTCACACACACATACACACACACAAGCACTGAAAGCTTAGAGACCAACATGACAGTTTATGGGTACAGCTTAACATTCAGGAATGAGATTTTCCCGTCTGGAGAACTGACTAAATAGCTCTGTTTCTCCTCTTGGGGCAATGCCCTTCTAACGCCTCTCTTTAAGGTCCACTGAACACTGAACAGGCTTAACTAAACCATCCTTTCTTTCCGCCTGACTTTGGAAGAGCAACTTGTCATGTATTGCTGCTTTGGGTTAACATTTGAACAATGGAAGAGTGATGTTGGAGTGCTGTGACACTGGCTGACGTTGATTGAAGGACTCTTTCAAAGGGCTGTCTGCCTGACATTCAAAGGCTTCCCTCCCTACCTCAGTTTCACTATTCTAAGGGCAAAGCTATAACCGTGCATGACAGGAAATGAGTTCTACCCACAAGAACACTTAGATACAAGAGGAGGAGGAGGACTAAGTGATACAAATGAAACTAGATGTAGTTTGCAAGTTGCCTCTTTTAGCTCATTTGAAGCTGTGACTTTTTCAGGTTCAATTTGCGCACTGGGTTAGCTTTTATTGTCTGCGGTATACATTTACAGAGCTATGCTCAGTGGAACCTACAACACAGGTCTGTTTATTGAGGTCTTAAATGATATGGGCATTATATAGCTATACTCAAGGGTGCTTACAAGTGTTTAAGGCCTAATACATGTGCAAAGTGGAGTTTGTTTAAGATAAAGAGACTACTAAAGTAAAATGATTCCACAACATGGAATCTTCTTTATGGAGAATCCCCTAATTGTTTCAAACTCTGTCTGCCAAAGTCATCTTTTCCTGTCTCTCATGGAAGTAGTCGGCATTAGCCTTAATAGGTGTCGTTTAGCGAGCCTAATGATATTCAAACATCAACAGAAATAACCATGTGAGGCCTTTTCTTAAATAGAATACATCAGACATTGCATACATCACCACTCATAATCATTCCAACATTTTGACATTTAGGATGAAAACACTGGTCTCTGTAGGCTAAAAATATTTTTGTTATGGTCAATTGGCTTCAAATGGCCTACTCACTGATTTCCAATAAGAGTATCAGTCTGGGTCTATTGCATATGCATATAATCATATACCACTACCTTTGTATGTTGTGTGTGTGGTGGTGGTGGTGGGAGGGGGCAAGAGAGGTCATGATGAGGTCAGGGGTGTGCATTCAAAAAGAGTTAAGACCCACAGAAGAGTCTGGCATAGTCACCATCTCCACCACCAGCCAAACATGGATCCAGCGTGATACAGGACAGGAACAAAATGTTGCCTGTCAGAACCAGTCAACTGGAGCCAGTGACTCTTGTGTGCTGAAAAGCTCAGCTCATACTGTATCTCCCCTTCACAGCAGTTACAATTCATGTGTGTGTGTGTGTGTGTGTGTGAGCATCTCTGGACAATTGTCAATTCATAGTGCCGAAACGAAAGAAAGGCCCCTGCCGTCCTGCACACACACACACACACACACACACACACACACCAGTAGGACACCTCCACACTAGCTGCGTGTGCTTCCTAAGGCCCAGCCTGCCAGCCGTTCTCTCCTGAACTCCACAGCACGTCCACAGGGCTGCCTTAATTGCCCTGTTCCTCTACTGGACTCAGTAGAAAAGCCCAAAGACTCATCAGACTCCACAGAGAAGCCTCTGTTCAAGGAATGCCAAGCAGGCAGAGCTGACCAGCCACCTGGACTGCTTTAAGGCTGGGGAGGAGCACTGATTCAACACATAGCACACAATTAGCAGGAACATTGGGAGAATATAAAAATAAAAGCAAAAACTGGCTTATTTAACAGGTGTTTTAATCCAAAGCATCACCACCAAATATAATAACTTAATAAATATAAATAGATCTTACGTTATATATATATATAAATGTAAAATGTCTAATAATGCATTTCAACCATTTACTTCTTATTTGTCTCGGGGATGAATATTAAAGCACCTGAAGTCTGATGAGAAATGAATACTTTCAGAGGGCTGATTGAAGTCCGCTGTCTGCATTTCAAAGGGTTATTTACAACCTCGGTTTGTATTCAGTTATTCTAAGGAGGCAGCTGGCTCTGCTATAACACAGGCTTTATACACTCTCTCTCATAAGTGGCTCCTCTGTTGTATGCTTGTTAAGAACCCAAAAGGAGTTGTTTTGAACACTTTAGCCCCCTTTAATCATCCACAACTGATTTCCAAGCAAGTAAATTCTTGAAGGGTTCTTCAAACCCTAATAAACATGTACAAACAAATAATTTTCCCCATGAATAATTTACTCCATCCAGAGTACCGTACCGGAAATGCGATTACATCAACGTTTTTTGGTATATCCAGTTTTTAATATTTTTTTTCCGAAGTGTTTACAACTTAGTGTTAACTAATAATTGTTGCAAACTGGTACTACGAACAAAATATTAGTGCATTCCTGGATCTACATCCTTATGCATGCTTCCTGCCTGGACTTTTACAGGCTTTTCCCAGTGGTATAGTAGCATCCATCAGGCAAGTGTTATTTAAATAAACTCCTGGTGTATTTACAAACTTTTCAATGCCTCGTTTTATGAGTAAAGAACATAGTTGTACTACTGTAGAAGTTTCGTTCCATTCAGGGCATTATTAGTGGGGTAATTTACGAGATAAAAGTTGGTACCATTACGACTGCAGAAACTCATTCGTTTCTGACAGCGCTACTCGACCATGGTTCGACGAAGGGGAAAACAGGTTCTTGGAGGGTGTTTGGCTCGGGGTCATGGTGCAAAGGACCCTGGGGTGAAATTACTCCGAACCATCACTTTAAGGATGCACAGTATATAATTGGGAGATATGGCAGCTCAGACTGAGCCTTAACACTTACAGTCTATTGACACATTGCTTCAAGGACACATAAGGGAGGGGTCTTACTGATCAAACATCAAAAACCTTTCACAGAAAGGGCAAACACAATACTCTAACGGACAGTCCCGCACATGAGCCTAGTCCTCAACTAAAAGCTTAGTAGATCTTTTTAGTCTAGTCTAGACTCACTGGGGTTTATCATTAGTTCATTATCACTAGTCCGAGACTAAACGTTTTTTCTTGATGTTTGTTTTAGTTGAGGACTAGGCTTAATCCACATACAGAGCA
Organism: Alosa alosa; assembly: GCF_017589495.1. Classification (NCBI taxonomy): domain Eukaryota; kingdom Metazoa; phylum Chordata; class Actinopteri; order Clupeiformes; family Clupeidae; genus Alosa; species Alosa alosa. The sequence goes on along the minus strand of NC_063211.1, from coordinate 25,702,606 downwards.
GTGGCCTCATGGGTTTGGGCAGGGTTAAGGTTAAGCTTCTCTGAGTGCTGCTCACCAGGTCTGCTCCACGTGCCCTCTGGGCCAGTCCAGTCGACACATGTGGCCCGTGGAGTTGTTGGCTTTGCGGAACGGCACCAGCTGACTGAACACCGGATACGGAACCATGATGATCACAGAGACGACCCAGGTTGCCGCGATGACCTTGTAGGCATGGGAACGTGTCTGCCAGGAGCGCGACTTGAGCGGGTTGCAGATGGCACTGTACCTCTCGATCGCTATGGCGACCAGGCTGAAGGTAGAGATACTGACGGAAATACCTGAAGAGAGACCGAGGAAGCGAGAGGGAGAGAGAAAGTGAGAGAAATAAAGGATGAGAGAGAATGAAGTGTGAGAGAGAGAGTGTGAAAGAATCAGAGAGAAAGTGTAAGTGATTTCATTAATGCTTTAACAGTAATGAATAAAAAAGAAAATCCTCCCCTTTCACAGGAGCTGCTGCTTAATGAGTGTGACGGCAGCAGAGTGAATGAAACACATTGTCATAGACTGGCATGAGTTAAGTGATGGAAATTGCGAAGGAGGCTGACGCTGCTTGGGAAAAAACAGGCCTAGAAAAGCACATTAGGGAAAATGAGAGTAGAACTACCAGAGAGAAATAAATGAATTAATGTAAAATTCATAAAGGCGAAACTCAAAACAGCAATTGTGACATTGTTTGCATACATGAATATGTATTTAATGCGGTAGTGGTTTTTGGCATGAAAAGCAAACAGAATTGACTGCAAAAAGAAGAAAACATTCCCACCTCCACCAATTAAGTAAAGTAGCCGTGTTCACGACTGACAAGCTCCTTTTTAATCCTTTCCCCTCAGTAATTTCCTGCCCAAAACTGCTGCCTGTCATTCTGAGTTAGTACATGATGCACCAAACATGATCCACAAACTCCTCTGATGAATTATTCAAGTCAGATACTGCTATTTCAGAAGGTTCAGCTCTTTCTAGAAACCTCCCGCTCACAGCTCCATGCTTTGGTGCAAGAGGTCTTTTGTAGTAAGTCAGGGGAAGGAGCACACTCTCACTCTCCTGAGTGAATGCTTTATTAGTTCACCTGCTTCTGGAACTTTTATGAAATCATGCTTTTTACCACAAAGTAACTTTAACGGTCTTGTCTTTGCTTTGCTGCAAATATATAACTGAATTTGTTGTCTGTGCAGTAAGCACAGAAGTTACATTTGTTGTGAAAATAATTGGTCCATATTTGTAATTTTTATGGTTCAAAGGTCCCTGTAAGAAACTGCCTGCTAGATGCTGCTTTTCCGACTCTTGTTTGGGAGGCTGTCTGAGTGTAAACACAAGAGAACTGACCCAGGTCAAAGACTAAGGAGCACCCAGCCTTTTACGGCTGCATCCTGATCACTTCACTAGTCACACGGTGCCTGTTACCATGGTGTCATAAATCTTTCCTTTTTCTTGCACTGATGAGATGTCCAGCTTTTTTTGATCAAACTCATCAATTTACACAAAAAAGGAAAATCTAGACTCACTAGATTAGTAGTCGGCTCAGTCTACCACTGGTATAAATAACAAGACCAAAACAAACAAGCAGCTTCCTCACAACTGGCAGTGAAGTTAAAACACAAGATGTAAATAAATAATGATGAACGTGTTGTGAGGTCAGCACACTGAATTTGTTCATTGGATAAAAAGTAGGGGTTGGATCAACTACACTAAACTTAGTATAGAGAGCTTTTTGTTATGAGGGAAGATATATTTTTTTTAGCTTTGCTGTTTGGATATTAAAATGTATTTGCTTATTAAAATGTATGTCTAGCACCACAGTCATCTGCATGAAACTTTCAGCAAATGCTGTAAATGTAAAAAATACAGATTTTTTTAACGTAGAGTCTTCTTTTTATGTTGCATCATCCCCGGGCCTCAGTTTAAATTATTCACAATATCGATATTTTGCTTGTGGACAAACACATCTTTTGAATAAACACTTAAAATGGTTGACACAAAATGAATAAACACAACAAAGTAGTGACTGAACAGAGTTCCAGTATTGCTAGACTTGTTAATAGCTTACATGTTGTCCGTACAAACAATTCCAGAAAAACACAAATAAATGTATGGATATTTACATGTCACCTAAATCATTAGATACTGCTATAGGATTCCCTACTGTAAAACCACAGTGCTTGCAGTTTAGCGTCCTGAAGTGACCTGGAATCAGCTTCACCCTCACTCTTCAGCCCAAACAGCCCTCTGTGTGTACAGAATGGCCGAATCCTTAGCCTGCAAACAGCCCTGCACAGATTATGTAAACACCCTCCCCATCACAAATCACTTACACTACTAACCTCCGCTTCTTGGAAACCAGGGGTCGGTGTATACGCCATGCGCCACAAGCTGAGACCCATGTATGATCTATGTGACTTTAGATAATAACTTAATTTTCACAGAACCATGTCATCCAGTGGTAATTTGCACAGCTAACATCAGGCATCATTAGATCCTATGAAACCCTCTCTCTCATTGGCCTACTGTATGTGTACACACACACCAGGCTGTACACCCGGCTACATTTAGGACCACTCACATATACGTATATACATCTCAATTATTGAAATAATATGATTTTCAACAAATGTGCTTTCTAGTTTAACTGCTTTATAACTTTATAGTTTAACTGTTTAATTGCTTCAATCCTATGACTATTCTGCTAGATGAACTCTGACCACAGCCTACACAACCTGCTACCAGGCTCAAAAACACTGTAAATACTTCAGTTAGTAATCTGCAATGACCTAATGCTTGGCCAACCAGTAAAGCATAGCTGCAACCTTAATCACACACACCTGAGACTCACATTCAGATAGCAGGCATTAAGTCTGTGACTAAGCCTGGCAGGGGTGGAGCTGAGCAGAAGTCAGATCCCCTGGTGAGCCCTTTAGCTCATGTGTTCTTATGTGTGTTCTTATACCTGCTGCGTCATCCATTTGTATTTCTATTTTGATCCTTCTCCTATTCCAGACTGATTCTATCTCCAAGAGACGCAAAGTGATGGGTGCAACGCGGATGACGTATGTGTCAGTGAGGAGGCGTTGCCATGGTGCCTAGTGCATCATGCGCGTGCCCATAAACCAGAGAAGTGGCTGCCCAAGAGATCCCGCAGTTATGAGAGGAATCAGAGAATGGTGACAGAACTCAGAAGAAAAAGAAGCACAAAAGGCAAGAGAACAAACCAGACCAAACTCAGAAAAAGTCATTAAAAATCTAACTACTGATTGAGGATGTTCCCGTCTTACGATGACATTACACATCAGTGTGTAAAGTCTGTGTGAACTTGATGAACTTTCTTGTTTACTATTTCAAATTATGTAAAGGAATTTCCCCTAGGGATTAGTGGCTGGTGACTTTACAGACGACACGTAAGACACTGCTAATGAACCATCAATCTTTTTTGCAGTATCCAACAGACAATGCAAACATGACAAATGTAGGATTTTACAGTAACATCTTATACATAACATATAGAACACATAGGACCATGCCATTGTGGTGATCCATTTCTGAGTGTGATGTTGATTTACTGCCATGTCACATACCTCGCCTTTATCATTTCAACTAGAATTCACTTCTGTGTATTAGATTCACATCAAGTTACAGGTCCATAGGAAATGTTATCCTTACTTCTGCAAAGGACGATAAAATGTTCCAAATCTCTAGGGGGCTGTGTTCATGGGTGAGTGTATGACCAGACACTTTACAACACCAGCAACCAATGTGAATGTGAGTGTGTTTATCGTGTGTGTGTGTGTGTGCGTGACCATGTGCGTGCATGCGTGTGTGTGTGTGTGTGTGTGTGTGTATGTGTGTGTGTGTGTGTGCGCGTGTGTGTGTGTGCGTGTGTGTGTGTGTGCATGTGTGTGTGTGTGCATGTGTGTGCGCGAGTGTATGTGTGTGTGTGTGTGTGCATTGAAGAAACTGACTCCCCATTATCCTAGACTTGTGATGGTTCTGACTGGTCTCTCCTGCTCTATTCAATCCACTTTCAGGGTAAGGGCCAAAGCTGCCTTTTGTCAAATAAAGTCTGATCAAGTCGAAGAGGCAAATCCTGCAAATCCCCATGGACCAAGACAGACACAGAGTGTCGGAGGAAATGGACATTTTCAGAAATCACTTAAATTTCAGAAGGGAAAAAAAGGATTTGGGGAAAGGAAGGCCAGAGTATATACTGTATGTAAGACAGTGAAAGATAGAGAAAAGAGGGAGGAGCAAAACAGACAGAGAAATGGAAAGGGGGATTGGGGATTTGGGGAACATAAAGAGTCACAAAGGTCTACTGAGTTACACCAGAGGTCAAGACCGCTGATTCAAATGTGTGTGCCATATACATTCAACTGCATCTGCAACTGTGTTGTATGAGGTACATTTCCTGTAAGATAGAGATGACTGGCATATATTCACACATACACACAAGCAAGAAAAAAAGAGTAATGAGTTACAGTAAGGCTTGCCACTGCTTTTGCATTATCTATGGGAAATGAATGCTCTAGGCATGAGCGAATGGTGTGTGAAAGAATGTGTGGGTGTGTGCTTGTATGAAACTGTAGATGCTTAGTGTGTGTGTGTGTGTGTGTGTGTGTGTGTGTGTGTGTGTGTGCTGTCACACACCAACAGAGATCCGAGCATTGAAGCATTTCTCACTTGTGGGGGAGGCATGCTTTTCCTCTGAGTCAGGGTGACCATGAGGCTCTGTGAGGCTGGTGATATCCAGGGAGAGCTCACAAATTTAAACAAACTCAAAGCCAACTGCTCAAACCCATTACAGGAACTCTCTAATGACTTGAAAAAATGGCTTATGTGTCCTATGGGAAAAAGCAGCAAGCAATGCCCATCCTTCATTATGGCGTTATCCTTGTCCCTCTTCACCCATAAAGTAGATGACAGTCTCACCCAATTAACCAAGACTCGCATGACAACTTGGACCCCAGAGCATGCTTGACCATGGCTCTAATTATAATAATAACATTTTGTTCTAGTGATTTTGTTTTTGTTCAGTAAGGAGATGCCTGGCCTTTGAAAAGACTCCTCCAACCCACTTTTACACCCAATTCCATGCTCTACTACACTACTGGCTCTCGGCCCTGCCTCTGGCCCCTCCTGTCTAGGTTTCCATCTCACCTAACTGAACTCATTGTGATACTACTTGGGATTAGCTCCACACATTTGACTGATGTGGCTGGGCTCGTCAAGAGAAAGATCATTTCACTGATTTCAACCAGCGTCCCTGAGAACATGGACAGATAGAAAATACACAGGGCAGGAGCATGCATGCAACTCTCCAGAAAAGTGCTAATTTCCCCTATGGTCTGGGACATCACAGAAAAGAGGGTAAAATGATCAAATGAAGAGTTTGGTTCCAAAACACTATATCTCCATTTTTAAACAAAAGATTCATATAATTTATTTGTGTATTTCAGGTAATATCAATACAATTGCAATTGTGTCGTTTTGATTGAGTAAAGATAAATCAAACAACGATACCCAATTACAGTTCTACTGAAATTACCTGGAAAACAAAATAAAAAAAAAAAAGCTTCATGAAAATTCATTAAAATGGAAGATATAGCATTTTGGAACCAAACTCTTCAAATATTACTCTTTAAGAACAGGTAACAATAGCAGTAGAGTGTCCAATGTCCATACCCATGAAGTAGGTGACGATCTTGCACATGGCAGCGCCGAAGATGAAGTCTTGGAGCAAGTTGGGGATGAGGGTGAAGGGCATGCAGAAGATGGCCAGCATGAGGTCACTGACGGCCAGCGAGAGCAGGAAGCAGTTGGTGACAGTGCGCATGCGCTTGTTGAGTGTCAGCACGGCGATGATGAGCAGGTTCCCGAAGACGCTGAGGAGGAAGATGAGCGTGTAGAGCAGGATGCGCACCGAGTCCATCTCTGAGGAGGAAGAGGGAGAGAGAGAGAGAGGGGGAGGGAGAGAGGTGGAATGAAGGATGAATGGAGGTAGAGAGGGGAAAGGAGCAGGGCAGAAAGATAGGGGAGAAAAGAAAAGAGTAAAAGTAGAAACAAAGGAGGAGGGTGGAAGAAACAGGACTGAGAAGAGAGGTAAAGAGGAGAGAGAGAGAGATGGGTGTATGTGGAAGAAAAAGACGAGGACAAAAGGGATGAAGAGAAGGAGATAAGAGGAGAGCAGAGGAGATCAAAAGCAGAGGGATTGAGGGTAACACAAAGAAGACAAGAAAGAGCAAGAGGAAGAGGGAAGGCAAGAGAGAGGGGGAGGGAGGGAAATAAATAGAAATTATTGATGAACACATTTGTTCCAACATGAATCTTGTTTAATTGATACACTTGTCAGCAGGAAGGATTACAAGAAGAAGGAGGTGGTCTCATATCTTCAGTCCAATTAGTCTCAGCCTCTGTGACCAACAACCATGTGTTTACACCGAGATTAATACATCATTGACTAGGACCACCTTGGAGAGATCAATGCAACATTGAGGTGTCACTTTTCCATCCGATAAATGAAAAATAAGGTTTCAGTGATGGGAATGCTTCTGCTTGATTTGCAGGAGTGCTGGTGCCGTTGGTGTCATCTCCTATTGTGACATAACATAGCCAAGAATGTGTCTCGCAGGATCCCATTGGACTTGCTGTGCATTCAAATCTGTTTGTCGGTCTGTCTGAAACTCATAATATTGCAAAGATCATCTATAAACAAAAACACACTATGCCCACTGATTCTTTGCCACCGGAAGGCAGCATCACAGGTCAAAACAGCTGTCACAATGCTGTAGACACATTAGGCTTTTAAGGGAAGTACGGCGTGGTCCTCCCCCTTCATGTCTTCTCAACCTAGACCTGCAGAAAAGCTGTGACTCTGAGCTGCCACTCGGGGCTGTCTGTTCATGTCTGTTCTCTCTCTCTCTCTCTCTCTCTCTCTGTATGTGTGTGTGTGGCTGGAGGAAGGGGTCTGTGAATGAGCCTAAGCCATCCTGACAGCAGGTGGACAGAAGTCTCCCTTCATTGTCAATGCTATGTGTCCTACCTGAGGGTGAAACAGTGCAGACACACACACACATGCATAACCACCCATGCACAAGCTGACACAAATACTACCACTCCTTATCTTCACTCAGACATACAGTACAGATTGTGACTCCCATACATCACAGTATACAGTAGCACACATCAGAACACATCAAACTCAACATCAAACAAATATACACTGCCCCTCACACTGCAAATGCAGCCAAACACACACACACACACACACACACACACACACACACACACACACACACACACACGGACACACACTGGCAGATCAGCAAAAAGCTTCCTAACAACCATAGAGTGATTACTGAGGGTTTAAATCTCTGGACTGTGGCGGTAGCTGCCAATCAGACCTCTGCTTCCTCACAGGCTCGCCACCCAGACACACCAACTGTGGCTGTGATTAATGACCGTATCTCTGTGTTCTGGACTAAACAAACGAGTGCCATGTCTAACCGACTTCCGTGACTTCGCCAACAAACAGCCTCATTAATCTAAGCTGATATGTTTACGAATCTCTGTTCCACGCAAGTGACAGGTGACAGAGATCTCAGTGAAAACAGAGTCTGAGCCAATTAAGTGCTACTTTATTTTAGAAGCTTTATTTTGACAGTGGGTGCAGTGCAGGTTGGAACTTTCTTCTTTGACTGTGTCTCACTGATTAAGTGTTTCGGTTCATTTAATATAATATAAAGGGGAAGGGGGTGGGCCTGTGAGGAAATTGGCTCTCTGCATTTTACCCGTCCAGGTGTAGTGTGCACACATTCCTACACACACACACACACACACACACACTTGGAGCAGTGAGCTGATCTTGATCTGCAATGGACAACAACCTTAGTATAGTGCACTGTTATGAGTATATGTTTAACAGTATTGCGTGCCACATAATAAACTAAGTATTTATAAAATACTATTTTTTGCTTTCCTGCAGGCTGCATGTCTCCTGTGGGTTCAGTCTGGTCACATTACCCATGATAAAACCGTCTGTTTACTGCTTGATCCCACACAGGAGGGTCATAATTAGAGGCCAAAGACAAGGTAATGCCTCCAGCAGCACATCCATGTGATCCATCAAGTCACAGGCAAATGTATGGCACGGCATGACAGAAAGTATCAGTAAGCACCCATGAACCATGTCTTGGGGATGACAAAGTGCTCCACACCAGTGTCATTTGGAGGCTAAAATAGACTTATGGCATGGATATTGCTGCTTGCTTTCTACAAATCTGACAGCAGGGTCATAGATGAAGATGTTGGCATATATAGTTCTTCACATTCCCCAAAGATATTTATGACAGCACTGCACAGGAAGGAATAGAGAGAATAAAATAAAGGGAGAGAAATAGAGAGAGTGAGAACAAGAGATTTATAGATGGGGAAACCAACAGCTTCTGGCTTCAAGGCACACCAACAGACCTTTATTACTCCAAGAGACGTGGACCTTCTCACCAAAGAGACTTATTTTTCTAAAAACTCTAATTTTTCCCTATAACCTCTTGCACACGAGCAAACAATATAATGGAACCCTACCAGCAGCATCAAGGGATCAGTGGCCGGAATATGGACAGTTGAAACAAAGCAAAAATAGACTACTGGTGGTGGCTATAGTGTTTTGTAGTTGACTGATATGGAGAGAAAATAGACTTGTCCGTCTACAAAAACGCTTTTTCTCCGAAACGTGCAGCCATAGCCTACCTAAAGAGGATCTGGCCTGCAAGTCTGACAGGAAAAAAACGTCTTCTGGTCGGATAACGAAATCGACACTCTGGACCAAAGTCCGTCGGTCCGTAGTTGTTTCGTTTCGCATCCCTGGACGCAAAATTACAACAGGGGACAGAGGGGATTTGCGATAGTGTGTCCTATTCCCACAGGCATTTGCAGTCTCTTGTCATAAAAATACAAAAACTCCGGCAGGGCTTCGAAGCTTCTGGGGAAGGCTCTGCACAGTTTAATCACTAAGGAGAAAAACTTTAAAGATTAACCTCGGAGAGTAGGCTATAGATTAATTTAGTGATAACATTTAATCTGACTCTGCCATGTCATAAGCGAACTTCAAAGTTTTTTTTATTATCTAAAAGATTGTTCAGTCCACATATTTTCCATATTTTAGCTCATCCATTTTGCCATGTAGACGATGCATTTTCGAATATGGGAAGGTAGAAACGAAAGCTGAAATCATACTGGAAAAAAACTGAGCTGTAAGAATTTTGATGAAGGATTAAGGAAACAATTCATGCTAAACCAAATGTACCCTTAACTGCCAGGGAAAGTCTCTTATTATGTAGAGGATACCTAAGGTAAATGCAAAATAGGCTAAAGCTTAGAAAATGAAGTTGAAGTTTGCTCTAACACTTTTATTTATTTCATTTATTATCAATGGAAAGGACACATGTACAAGATGGGCAAATTCAAAACACACTCAATATTACTGGCTGCAAACAGAAACTAAAAGACTTATTTCACTTTTTAAGTATTAGTGAATTCTACTTAAATATAGCTAAATCATTTATATGATCCGATAGTACAAACATTATTGCTGATGTTTTTATATAGTTATACATGTAAACAGGGTATATTGTCAATTTCTGTAACCTTCGCAATTTAACATCAGTAATTGCTTTGCTTCAAACTGTAGGAGTTAGATATATAATTGTTTGTTTTATTCCTTTATTAGTGAAACAATGGACCTATGTGTCATCTTTCTTTCTAGCTTCTGTAGTAATGGATGTTTTCATTCTGGTTCCTCAGGTGTGGAACACAAATAATGCGTCCAAACCAAGAGACGATGTAAGATGCACAACGTGCTGGGTGTGCTACGTTTCAGCAATGAAGCCTATACTCTTTCGGTTCGATCTAACTGCCTCAATTCACAAACATCTTCAGTTAAAATACATGCTTAACAATCACAGGTTGCAAGTCTTGGGTATGGCATTCCAACAATAAAATGGGCATGTGGCATATCATTTTGAAGTCTGGTGGCATAGGTTATATTTTTAGCCAGGGGTATAATAAAGAGAAAGAAATAATTATGAATACATAATTAAGCATTTCTTATGTTCAGCGCCCTTGATAGTGCTTTTATTAACCACTGTGTTCATCAAGCAAAGCATATTAAAGTTTTAATTAGCCGCAATTCTCTGTACATTGCGCATCTTTACGCACGTAACGTCTATGGGGTGCATTCGTTTATTGTCTAACATACTATTTGTGTTATGAGCTCACAATAAATCGGATTTCGGGGAGCAACAAAGACGCTCTCTACTATGGCCCTAAACTCATGCTGCGAACTAATGATGATGCACGCATCCATCGCACTGAGATCCGCCACTACAGGCTACAGTTCCTCCTGTGTCCATGCAAAACAAAAACGACGACGAGGACAACACATGCTTTATAAATGAAATCGCATACTTCAGTAATTCACACAGCCAACTGTATTTTCCACAAAACTCACCTTTCTGCCCTGCTCGGGGACGCGGGATGAGCGATGCATTGCAACAGGTAGCGTTGTTAACTTCCACTGATGCCTTTATGGCTTGTTCAGAGCCATTGATTGGGGTTTTGATAAACTCCAGTAGTGTTGATACAGTTACGTTTAACTGTAGAAAATCCATTTTACAATGCACCCTGGATGACCTCGGGATATTAGGTTACACTGAACAGAAACACTGACCTATCATTTTGAAATAGGATGCAGGCAAACAGCGCTGCGTGATGCAGAAAGATGAATGCATTAAAACCTCATAACATTGCTCACTCAAAGATGAAAGACAGACTTCAGCTAATTGCTACACCTAGTTGGACAGAGTCCCCATAAACAGCCCCGGCGTTGGCTAATTGTGTCTCCTGTCAGAAACACTGTACTGCTGAAATATGCGGCCGTGTGCACGCACACTAGTCCGAACTAAAGATCCAGTCACTGGCATTCACGAGCAAAAACAGGGCTTTTAAACTCCTCTTCTCTTTCGGTTGTGGTCCTCCTCTTACCAGACCCAGCTCTGACTCTTAGGGAACTCCACCGCCCCCCGGTGGAGAAATTGTGTTCCAGCCAAATTGATGTTGATGTTTTATAATTTCCACAATTTCCAGCCCAGACACATTTCCTTTATGCATTTTTCAAAACTGTCTACCTACCAAAACACCTACCAATTTTCAAACTATGTTCACTAACCGAGCGGACTCTTGCAATATTAAACAACTGCCTCAAAACAGTTTAATCTGTGCTCAAAATTAAATAGTGTTGTAGCCATCTTAGCCTATTTGGCCAAACCACTCAAAATAGTGTTTCCAACTGTTTACAGGCCAATCCCAGAGTCTATAGGAGATTTTTTATATAGTGTAGGGTTTTGCTAATATACCTTTCACCACCCTGCAGAAGAAGTGGTGGAAGGCAAACGTTTATGAATCACTGTTAGAGCCACTGCAGTATCATGATACAGTGAAAACTGACATCTCAAACTGACAGGATGCTCTGCCTGGTATTGAGCCTGCCCAAACATATCCACAGTGACCTGTTGGCTAAGTATGTTCTGGCCTTTCCTTTTCTTCTTTGTCAGCTTGAACCCATCTTTATCCACAAAAGTTTACATCTATGGGTCTTTCCATGGCATCCAATGTAAACACTCCACATGTATGAAACATGTAGTTTTGTAAAGAAAGGTCTGTGCTGAAGAGGGTATGCACTCCTGATTTTATATATGACATTGTAATGCAGCTTTGTTTGAATGAACAGTTACGTACTTGCACACACAGAAATAATTGACCTTTGACCCTTTCTTAGTTGTGCTGAAAGGATAACCTGTACACTTGCTTAACATGCAACTATTAAGGGCACGGACAATGGTGGAAAGGCTGACACTGTTGATGCCTTCAAAATTTGCATTGTCTTCAACAACTTTGAAGGAGCACGTCAACTATGACAGCCCCTTGCTGTAAGGGGAACATTGGAGACCTTCTGCTCTCATGTGGCAGTCTCGCAATTCTACAAAAGGGAATAAGCACTTTAAAATGATACAACAGTTAGTTCCGGTCAAACATTGTATTCATATCTGATTGGACAAGAGGCACTCTATGAATGGCAACAATATGCCAGGACATCCTCAAGCAGCCTACAGCCCAACTACAGCCTTGGGTATCATTTACCAACCCAACTGGCACTCATGGCAAATTGCTTTCACCAAGTGATTCATTTCCTCTCAAGTCTCATATGGGCAAAGTGACATATGGCAGGGCCGTAGTCACCATACAATATTCAAATATGACCAAAATGTAGCCTATTCTCGCAATGATAGCGAAAGTGAAACATAGTGCCCTTTTATTTTGAATGATGAATTTGTGCAAGCCTGTGTCATTCTGATTCATTTCTTTTACGTCTTACAACATAAATAATGCATTCATATGCTAGTAATACTGTCAGAAATGACCCTGTTTATAGGCCTCTTAGAAATGGTTGTTGCATTTTACGTGTTTAGATGCGCACTCAATCGCGCATCCATGCAGGCAAAACATAGGAATCAAATGTGGCGATGGCACACAAGTTGGAAAAAACGTTTACAATGCACTGGCGGTGATAGCCTACAGTTAATGTGAATCACGGACAATGACCAAAGAAAGGAAATTGCACCTCCATTCACCAATTAAAGGCTGTAGTAGGCCTAGTGTTTCTACATGTTGGCACAAAACGTAATTTCTGTCAGAAACCAGTCTATAATACATGGGGTAAGGTGAGTCAGACAGAAGAGGGGCCGTCTTAGTAGCCTATTCCTGAATCATGTCCCTTTCAAACCATGTTAAAATTGTGTGATTGGCCACCAGCATAATAAAATCTAAATTAAAAGAAAAAATCTTATTAGGCTAAAAGGTCTATGAGTCTAAGCCTTAGTTTTAAAAAAAATCTTCAGGTGTAAGTAATTAGTCAAAGAACCACTGCATTCTGTGTAATATAGAGATTAACAAAGATACTCTAGTTTGTAATTTATTTTAAAATATAACCGCAAGCGGTGATTTACGGGGTCCGAGCAAAACGAACATGAGGTAGCATAGCTTTTTAGTTTTACATATTCTTTGATTGTTTGGGCACAATTGTTCAAAAGAAACGTGATCGGATTTCGGTTATTGGATTTCAGTTACCGGATTTCGGCTATCGGATTGGATCAAATCTTGAAAATGGGTTGTTCAAAGGGAAACAAGGATCCTGAAATTGGATTAGATCACATAATCTATTCTTGGTTTTGATCTGGATAAAACCTTCACTTTGTGTTGTTCAAAACTTTTGAGTTGGATTGGAATAAATTTGATGCATAAAATTAGGATTACCCTGTGCTGTAACATTATAGTGTGCTAACCTCCACAACCTAATAGTATTCTAACAATACCCTATTCTAGTGTGCTAACCTCCACAACCCAGTATTCTAACAGTAGTATTCTAGTGCGCTAATCTCCACAACTCAATAGTATTCTAACAATACTCTATTCTACAGGACTATGCATTCGTCATGGGTAAGATGAAGGGTCTGATAATGGAAGGCAGTGTTTCCCACAGAATGGAATTGTATTTGTGGTGGTAGGTGAAGGGGGGTGGGTTCTGTGTTGGAGTCAAGATGAACAGCCTATAATTATGTAGTTATACTTGTCTTGCACGACAAGTCCTGACTAGTAGCTGTAACGTTATAGTGTGCTAACCTCCACAACCCAACAGTATTCTTAACAGTATTCTATTCTAGTATGCCAACCTCTACAACCCAACTGAAGGAACTGTAGGGGGCGATGTGGGTCAAGGTAGAGTGAGTGTGTGGCGAGCAGGCAGAGCCTCGGTCAGAAGGCTCAATGGTATGGAGTGATGACACGGAGATGGCAGGTTTCTTGTGCAACACAAGTTAACTTTATTTGAGTTTCAATTCATCTGTTCTTTACTTGTATGTGTGCTGCATCAACGAGGAAACAAACAGAAAATGGAGTAATCAGTGAAATGGAGTAAATCAGTACAGATTCCAACTCACAAACAAACCAATTGACATTTGAACAATAAACTGAAATCATATGGTTATATAAGGTACAACTAAACAATACTTGACATCCCAAGTCAACCAACATCACCTAATCATCTCTCACATGGGACTCCAACACACCAAACCAACAAACAAAGACCTTAACTTTACACATGATGGCAGAGCTACTCTACAAACTGATAAACATCACAAAAGTCATAGTGAGGGTCATTAAAGTGATGACTTACATTAACTCAAAGACGCACACAGAGCAGGACACACTGGAGTGCTGGGTTGAGATGAACAAAAGAGTGAACTGAGGGCGAGCAAACATTTTATCCTGATCTGAGCCCCCTGTCTCGAGCTACAGGGTTTCCCAGCAGGTAAACTGGGTGTGGTTAGGTGGCAGAGCCAAACAATCCTGCAATTTCTCCATAGCACTTTCACCTCAAGCCCTCCTTACACTGACAGACTTTGGAAAGATTTGGAAAATATTTTTGAAAGACTACAGTCTCAGACCCTCTCACATCTAAAGACAAGAAGTAGAATTTTAAGTCACAGACTATGATTTTGCAATGACTAGGGATCTTGCAGGGTCACTATTTACAAGACTGCAACACGATTCCTTTAAATTATTACCCATTGTGCAATAGATAAACAGGAACTGAAAATTATAACCTACTAAACTCAAAGTCGTATTTTCGTGTTTCTGCAGCATTGTTTTGAGGTCAAAAATATCCAGGCAACACTCAGGTGTGAGGAACCACTGCAGGTTTATTCACGATACCGGGAGCAGGTCACTAGCAACAGCATGTTCCAGTAACACTACTCAAAGTTCTCTAGGGCTTAAGCCCCATCTTATACATGTTAATTACATTGGTAATACAAATCACATGAGTACAATGGTCTTTTCCAAAGATCCTCATACATGCAGAAATACAACAATACATATACACTTCTTGGACATAGCATGTGATCCATGCACCATAAGCAAGTCATGTGGCTACTCCAAGTAAGTAGATAATTGGTCAATACAATACATATACATCCTTCAGCATTCTCTTGCCATAGTCTAGTTCCTGTCGGGATATTCCTAATATTACTGCCTCAGGCAGAATACCCTTAACTAACAAAGGGGTAAAAATCATGACATGGAGAGCAAATGACAGACAAAGCAAAGTTGATGCACAGTATAGAATGTATAGAAAGCATATACAGAATATAAAAAAATGTTAGTAATCCAAAATTTCTCCTTCAGATTCATTAAGTGACATCCTTAACCCGATATAGAGTTGACCTTTAAATATTATAAGAAAAAATATTATAAGAATAACAAATGACATAAACAGAGAGAGAGCAAATGACAAGACAAAGCAAAGTTGATGCACAGTATTGAATGTATAGAAATTTGTCCCTGCTACAGTTGTTCTAGCTTGGAAAGCCAGTTGACAGGCTTTATTAGTACCACAGATCTACTCCCCTGGAGAAGTGGGCATAATCAGTAAGAACACACAGAATAACAACACTAGCCCCACTCTACTCCCAGTTACAAAACAACAAAGACTCTATTCTATCTTCAACAGCAGAGCTGGCTTGGGTTTTTTAGGCCCTCCCTAGGTCACTGTCCAGCGATGATGAAATATCTAGCTAAACTGGAAATAAAACAGTGCTAGTTTATTGTATACTGATATCTTGTTTCTACTTTTAATATCCACCACTGATTTGGATGATGGATGGTTGAATCCACTAATTTTAATGGACACTGGTGGACCACACTAATTGATTTCCCTACCCTCAAAGGAATGACTTCACATGTGTACTTAGTAAAATGTGTAACAATCAGAGCATACTTCCCTTCATTTGCAGTCCAATATTTTCTAGTTGTAATGCAGGTTAAAACAACAGGGTCTTGCAACACTTCCCTTATCCCCGATGGAACATATATCCAAAGGCCTACTGGCGAAGTTTGCCAAACCTCCGCTGGTCAACCTCAAGCATAAAGTCACAATCCGTTGAGATAATGTTCCGGTTCTTTCACCACTCTGCAGTGTGACAAATGAATCCAAGAGTCTCTTTCCGCAATTCTCACTGCGGTAGGTGTAGACAACAGAACTTGATACGGTCCGCCCCACCTTTCTTCATTCCAGCGTTTTCTTCGAAAGTCCTAAACAAGCACCCAAGAGCCTGGTTCCACTGGGTATGTATCCAGAAAACGTTGAGGCAAAGCTGACGCCACCTGTTGAGAAACAAAAGATAGAGCAGCAATCAGTTCTCGCATGTAACCAGACAAGGTACCAACTACATTAGGTTAGGATTAGGTAAACCTGGAATTGGTATGGGACGGGCAGTCAAAATCTCAAAAGGGCTTCGCGGCACTTTTAGCAGCCGAGTCAGCCCTCTCATTACCAAGGCTGACCTCATCAGCGCCTCTAATATGCGCTGCACACTTAATTACTGCTACAGCAGAAGGAAGCTGAATTGCCTCTAGCAACAATACAATGAACTCTTTATGTTGTATAGGTTTACCAGTAGCCGTAAGAAAGCCTCTTTCTTTCCATATTGCTCCATGGTCATGAACAATTTCCCAGGAATAACTACTATCAGTGTATATGCAAACAGATTTTCCAGCTGCCAACACACAAGCTCAAAAAAGTCCAATCAACTCAGCAGATTGGGCAGAAAAAGTTGGAGGGAGTGAGTAAGATTCAACCACTTCAAATTGATTCACCACAGCGTAGCCACTTCCTACCTCTCCAGATTCCAAGCGTAATGAGGAACCATCGACATAAAAAATTAAGTCAGGGTTAGTAAGGGGTTCCTCAGATATATCAGGACGAGGTTTAGTACAAATTGTTATGACATCACAACAATCATGGCTTTCGCCATCTTCGGCGGTATGTAATAATGTCGATGGGTTGAGGGTGGTACAACGTACAAGTGTGACGTGCTAAAGTCAATAACACATGTTGGTACGAGAGGAGGTGGGCAGTTGTCTGATGTGATGTCTTAGCTTGTAAAAGCAATGCATGCACATCATGTGGAACATGAACAGTCAAAGGATGCATTAATACTAGATCCGCACAAGCCATTACTGCATTTGAAGCAGCTGCAACAGACTTCAAACAAGGCACCCAGCCTCTTGCTACCGGATCCAGTCTCTTTGACAGTATTGTTTATACTGTCCACCATGCAACTGAAATAATACCCCAGACATGTAACCTCCTTTTTCACACACAAACAAATGAAAATCAAGATCATAATTAGGCAATCCCAAAGCTGGAGCTGAAGCTAAAGCTTGTTTCAAAATCACAAAAGCAGTCTCACAGTCATCAGTCCAAGTTACAATGTCAGTCAAACTCTTACAAGCATTTGCGCATGCTCGGAGAGGTTGTGCCTTCTCCGAGAAGTCTAAAATCCAAGCACGACAATAACCAATCATTCCTAAGAAGCTTAACAATTGCTGCTTTGTCCTGGGTCTCGGACAGCCAGTAATTGCAGTGATGCGTGACGCATCCAGGGCCCTGCAGCCAGGAGTGAGTATATGACCCAAGTACTTAACTTGCTCTTGGCAGAGTTGCAACTTTTCTTTAGAGACTTTAAGTCCCACCCTGGCCAGGTATTTCAGCAATGCCACTGTGTCAATCAGGCATGATTCTTTTGATGGACTTCCTAATAAAACATCATCAACATAAGAAATAACAGTACTTCCTGCCAGTGGAGTAAATTGTGTCAGACAGGCCCCTAATGCCTCATTAAACACTGAAGGTGATTCTGTGTATCCCATAGGCAAACGACTCCAAGTATACCATTGACCTTTAAAGGTGAAGGCAAACCAAAATTGAGAGGCAGGATGTACTCTTATCGTAAAAAACGCATTTTTAATATCAATTACAGAATAAAACTTCGCAGTGGATGGCAGACTAGAGAAAATTGTGCAAGGATTTGGCACAATAGGATGCCTCGGGTGAATAGCGTCGTTAACAAGTCTTAAATCTTGCACAAATCTCCAAGTGCCATCAGACTTCTTAACGGGCAAAATTGGTGTGTTAACTGGGGAGGAACTGCAACGCACAATAGCTCCCCTGTCCAATAATGATTTGAATATGGGCTCTATCCCCTGCTCAGCCTCTTTCGACAACGGATATTGGGCTTTCGACGGGTAATGCAATGTTTTTGCGCATATTTTTAATGGTTGAGCAGTAGATAGAGTCCCAAAGTCATAACTATCAGCTGCCCAAAGATTATCTGGAACAGCGGCTAACAGATCTGCTTTCTCTTTTAAAGAGAGAACCCTCCATTCATCGGGTTGGGTTAATGAGGGTGTTAAACATGCAGAGAGCTCTTTCTGCACAGGTGTAACTTTCAAAGAACACCATTGTTGGAAAAAATATGCATCTCGTGATGGTGAATAAAACAAATTTGGGGTATTCCGGACAACTGTCCAATCTTTAGCATTCACACACGCTTTCACAAATGGCCCTAAATCAATCCAATTTTCTTGGGCTTTTACCAATGCAACATGTGGATAAGAATTTTGGCTTGCAAACAAATATTTCAGACCTGAAGACAGGTCTACTACTACTGCAGAGTAGATTTTAGAGCTCAATACATCAATAGTCTCAATACTATTTCCTATCTGGTACCACTCTTTCACATACAGCTGATCTGGAGAGCCTTGAAAACATGTGATTGTACACTGAAATTGCTCAGGGGTTTCTGTCTTTTCTAGAACCGAGATTGGAGATTTTAATGCTAAACTAATGTCTTTACACTCATATCCTATCCATGTGGGGTTCACTCTGACAATACAGATAAATGGGCCCTTCTAGACCTACTCCGTCAGGAGAAAGAAAAAGTGTAAGATTTAATTTACACATTAGATCTCGGCCTAGTAAATTTTCAGGGCAAACACTGCTCAAGAGAAAAGAATGTTCTACTGTCTGATGTTCATATTGAACCACTAAAGGGGTAGAAACTGGTTCTGCCACTGATTGGCCTGAAGTTCCTGTTACATATATAACTCTATTGCTTTTTAATGTTAAAACTTACAACTATCTTTCTTTCCAAGTGTACTAACATCCGCTCCTGTATCAACTAAAAAAGATACGTCCTTACCATTCAGAGAAAGAGTTAGCTTAGGTTGTGCGGCAGCATTCAAAGTCAGTTGGGGATAAAGTTCATAAGGTGATACAGAAGTGTTGGTGAGGGGTCCCGGAGTCCCCTGTTCAGAGTCCTCCCTGTCCTATTCAGAATTTCCATTCTGTGTCCAGACCGGACCCTGAGGGCGTCGTTGTGATGATTTATCCCCGTCTTGTTTCCAATCACTCTGCTTCGGACAATATCTCGCTATGTGTTCTACGTCTCCACAATTCCAGCAACCATCTCTTTCAGTCCACCTAAATCCTGCTCTCCTCCCTCCACAAAGTTTGTTAACTGCTGAAGCCACTCTTCCCAAGAATTCTCTAGCAGTCTGTTGTAAGCTGAAAAATAGCCATTTTAGTCCAATCTTCAGTAGGTGAATACTTGCAGGGGCTTAGGAGCAGGAACAGCCACAGCTGGTTGTGGTGCAGGGGGTGCTGAAGGGAATGGTGGTGGAGATTTACGGACTAAGGCTGGAGGTCAGGTTCACTCGTCTGCACATAGACTTCAGTTGAAATGTCCATAGCTCCGCACAAACCTTCTCTCTCTCTCTCTCTGGCCCTGCTCTTTCTGTTCCATAACTCACTTTCTCTTCTCCTATCTTTCCCTCGCTTCTCTTTCCCACTTTTCAAACAAATCATGCTTAAAAGGCCTAGCCTTCCTTTCCATCATAGCCCCACATTCAATTAACCTTTCCAAACTCAACGTACCATTTAAAGGAAATTTTCCTTCAATCCATCTACTCCACTTATCCAATAAACATCCATCTACACATTCAGGTCCATATTTCTTATACATATCTTTTAAACATCCAGGATTATGTATACCTTTGGGCAATTTAACAGTTTTACTATTACTAGTCCCCATAGCAGTGTCCCTTTAATATATTTTTATTAGCCAAATTACCTCACGCCTAAAACAGAGCAAACTATCAGAGTACAATAGCAATGTTCTCAACCAATCAAATCCCTCATCATTGCTTTTTAAGCCAATCCTACCGATTGCTTCTCTTAGCAGATCCTTTATCGATTGCTCTTCGGCTGTGCTCACAAGCCAACCTTTCTACCTTCCTACAAGTAGAGCAGATTGCTTCGGTGGCACCCCGGCACACAAGCCAATTCTTAACTACAAAGCGGTAGAAAAAAAATCGCTTCCCACTCACCACCTAGGTGCCTGTGATCACAATACGGTAATACCGTATCCGAGACACAGGATGACTCCCTTCTGGCAAGGATGGGTCCCGCGGGCGATGTTGCCTTTTTTTCCACGGTATTGTCCCAAAATCAAAAATAGATCTCCCGTAAGCGCTTTTCGGGTCCTACGCCTTCCAGGTTTCACCGCCGCGTCTCGGAGTTAGGTATCCCACCGCTGTCACCAAAATGAGGTCAAAAATATCCAGGCAACACTCAGGTGTGAGGAACCACTGCAGGTTTATTCACGATAACGGGAGCAGGTCACTCAACAGCATGTTCCAGTAACACTACTCAAAGTTCTCTAGGGCGAAGCCCCATCTTATACATGTTAATTACATTGGTAATACAAATCACATGAGTACAATGGTCTTTTCCAAAAATCCTCATACATGCAGAAATACAACAATACATATACACTTCTTGGACATAGCATGTGATCCATGCACCATACGCAAGTCATGTGGCTACTCCAAGTAAGTAGATGATTGGTCAATACAATACATATACATCCTTCAGCATTCTCTTGCCATAGTCTAGTTCCTGTCGGATATTCCTAATATTACTGCCTCAGGCAGAATACCCTTAACTCGTGACAAAGGGGGTCGCATGACCTTTATTAGAAAATCATGACATGGAGAGAGCAAATGACAGACAAAGCAAAGTTGATGCACAGTATAGAATGTATAGAAAGCATATACAGAATATAAAAAAATGTTAGTAATCCAAAATTTCTCCTTCAGATTCATTCGTGACATCCTTAACCGATATAGAGTTGTTCTGTCAAGTGGAAGAGCCGACTAAATATGTATAAGAAATGACAAATATTATAAGAATAACAAATAATTATAGGCTACAGCTGTGTCGGAGTCAATAAGATAAACAGCCTATAATTATACAGTAATATTGCCTTGCACTACAAGTCCATATTGACAAGTAGCTGTAATGTCATAGTGTGTTAACCTCCACAACCCAACAGCATTCTATTGTAGTATGTTAACATCCAGAACCCAAAAGTACTCTATCACTAATGCTTCAAGTGGGATTTGAACTCTCAACCTAAGGATCCTAAGGACCACCAGTACAAGGGATTATCCCACCGAGCCACTGTCAATCCTTGAATGTTGGTCAGTCACATTCACATGGTGATAATGTGTATTGGTAAACACACAACAAGAAAAACTCCAAGCATGGAGGGGCAATTAGACATTTGTAGAGATGAACACTAATAGATGAAATATAAATATGATAGACTTAATGATGAAGGAAAAATAGTAAACAAAGAAGTTGCCCTGAATGTCATAGTGTCTCGGCATTCTGATTCTTGGCAACTGATGAGTATGAATGTTGATTGGCTGATGTCATTCAGGTGCTGTTCAATGGTGTGAATCTTAAATGACCAATAGCATGTGCAGCTTGATCCTAAAGTTCTAACAGGGATTCAAACACTCAACCTAAGTACAAGGAATTATCCCACTGAGCCACTAACAATCATACACATTGGGCAGTCACATTCACATCGTGAAAATGTGTGTTGGTAAACACACAAGAAAAACTCCAAGCATACATTTGACAATAAAATGAAGGGCTTTCCTGAAAGAGTACACCTGAAATCTTTTTGAAATTCTGGGGCAATTAGACATTTGTAGAGAAGAACACTAATGGATGAAATATAAATATGATAGACTTAATAATGAAGGAAAAATAGTAAACAAAGAAGTTCCCATAAATGTCAGAGTGTCTCGCGATTCTGATTCTTGGCAACTAATGACTGTGTATGTTGATTTCCTGATGTCATTCAGGTCAATCTGGTAAGGAGAAATTAGCATAATTAATTTTTTTTCCCAATAGCGCCAACTTTGGGTGCAGTACCCCAAATTTTGGGTTATGGGTAGAGGGGGGTACTGGTAACCATACCTGAAAATTTGAAGAGTTTTGGAGTTACGGTTTAGGCTGCAGTATGACTTTTACAGAATTTTGGCCAAAAATGACAGGTACAGAAACAATAGGTAGCTACGCTGCTCGGACCCCTAATAAATATACGTTTTGGAGACAAATAGACTCATACCACAGGTCCAGGTACTGAATGGGCGTAAAGGGCCCAAGAGCTCAGAGGGCCCTGAAGCCCAAGCCCCTGTGTGAAGTTGCTTCTTCTCCATCCTTCTCTTTTCATAAAAAGGGTCATTCCGGGGGAGAATGCGGACCCCCCTGGCCTTGATATATGGACATTTACAGTAACCTTTAATGACCAAAAACAACCAATTACCTATTCTCCTCAATCAATCGACTATGGTGGCCACAGAGAATCTGCTGTCCAGCACTTTGGTCAGCTGTTGTTGGGCACACTGAGCACACTGAGGATAGTCATGCATCCTCGAAAATTCTACAAAACGAAGGACTTTGTCCTTGCTAGAATATGATAGACTTTGATGGAAGCTTGACAACTCTGGCTGGTTGTGCCTCGTTCTAGGTTAAAGAGCATATGGGATCGGGCTTTTGCGGTGATTGCACCGAAGCTCTGGAGCTGCCCCTACATATACGCCTGGCTCCCTCCGTGAGTGTTTTTAAATCTCACCTAAAAACCCATTTTTATGCCCTGGCGTTTAACACAGCCTGATTGTCTTGTTTGCTTGTAAATACTGTTATCCTCACTTTTTGTTGTCTTTTTTGTTGTCAGGTCGTATTAACTTGCCTGTCCAGCAGTTTGGTCAGCTGTTGTTGTTTTTAAAGTGCTTTATAAATAAACGTGACTTGACTTGACTTGAATATTGGAACAGTACTTTGGCGGGACTCGATAACATAACATCCTTCAAATAGCAGCCTTAAAGGATCCCTGACTTCGAGAAACAGCCTGATTGTAGAACGGTGGACACCCCCTCAAAGGATGCCATCTTAGCTACATAGCGGAAGGGGATGGAGCCTTTTTCAAACTTGTGATAATCACGAGGAAGCTGGAGCAGTAGTAGTGGAAAACATACTCTACAGATGTACAAGCAAGTTAGAACAAAAACTGTTCATGTTTTGACACAGTAGTGGAAAATGGGGTAAGCATAAGTGTAAGATGAGCCACCCTTTTTTTCTAAGAAACCGTAAACAAATTTTATCATATGACAGCATTTTAAGGAAGAGGGAATCATTCCTTACAATCTGTGGAATGGTACCGCACATGGCAAATGTGGTAAGAATATATGTGTAAAAATATGTTTTTTTGCTCTCTAAGTGGATTCCATTTACTGTATGTCCAGAGTTAGAGTGATTCAGAGAAAACGAGAATAGAACAACATTCAGATGCATTAAACCTCAATTGAGGGCTAAACGAAATAATGAGTGTTACCCTAGCTTGTTCTGAGAAGCGGTGGTGATGGTGGTTATGAAGTAAGATGTGCCACCAAATATTTACCCTTATAAGTTATTAAAGAGTTGTTGGTTACAGAAGTAGAAGAACGCTAAATATTTGTTTGGTGTGAAGATTACAAAACAAAGCCTCTTTGACAAGACTCACCTTACCCCTGTTCTCCCCTACTACCATGTCACTGCCTAATAGAGGACACCAATTATTTTTTAATGTTGCGAGCGTCATTTCTATTAAGTGCACAGAGTTGGTGTTCGATTTGAGGCAACACTATTCTGATGAAATGTACACAATACGCGAGTAAGCACACAGTGCTTCTTGAATATGCTTTTCCTCCTCTGCCTCTAGTTTCCATCCATTGTTAAAACCTTTCACTCAAAACTCACTCAAAACACCAGTGCACTCTAAAAAAACGTGTTTCGGTTTCATCACATCATTAGCATGTTTTGTGTTAAACTGAAATATTATATAATAAGTGTATGTGAGAATGTAATAATAGTATAATCTCTGATTAGGTGGAAACGTGAAGATAGTAAATGAACAGAAAACACTCAACTTTCCATATAAACAAAGGACAGAAAATGTGAAGAAATCATATATGACTTTAATATGAATAATTCATGGATTTACCCCCAAACTGGTACATTTCATATTTATTTTCTACATTATCTCATTAATATCTTAAATTACCACATACCTTTTACAAGAAAGAATGTTTATATTATCCTAATATGACCCACAAATCCACTATAAGATGTTGTGTGCCTTTTAGTATGAAAGTGGCCATAGGCTGCCTTTTTATTGTTTAACAGATATGTATTGGTCTTATATGAAACATATAATGTCATTTTGCCCGATTTAAACAAAAAAGACATAGGATCGCTGTATACAAACCGCATTTCTCTTCTATACGGGCTCACACTTGATTCATTTTGTACAACAGAAGAAATCAGCAGATAGTTTTCAGTAGCTGGGCACCAGCTCCTGATTGCTGGCTACATACATTCCTAAAATGAAACAGTGCTTATAAAGTTATAAAACCCAAAGGAGTGCACCTGTTTATTCAAATGCTTCCATAGCACTTCTTCACGGGCTGTACACTCGTCTCAGACTCAGAGTGGTGGTGTTGGGTAGACCATTTCGGATAAGCTCCTCTTGAAGCTTTTTAAAGAAGCAATATGGAATTATCAGTCCATGCAAACAGTCCACATTCCTCACAGTGTTACTCATGTGTCTGACACTTGACATCTGTCACACATTTACATTTAGTCATTTATCTCACACTTTTATCCAAAGCAACAATGAAGGTACAATAAGTTAGTGCGGCAATAAGTTAGCCTGACGAGCCAGACCCACATTTGCTGCAGCTAGGGTGCGTCTAGATTTCTAGACTAGCAATAAGTACTATTCACATAGAATAGAACAGCTCAAGCTAAGTCAAGGGAGGGAGAAGAGGGATAGTCAGAATGGAGGAAGGTACGTAGTGGTAAGTGCTAGATTAAGCATGTTCAGCAGCTGTAGGCTAAGTAGTGCTAAGAGAGGAAGTACTCTCAGAAGAGTTGGGTCTTCAGAGGTTTTTGAAGATAGAGAGGGATGCCCCTGCTCTGGTAGGATAGGGGAACATGATCTTTGGTGGAGTGGGTGACTGTGAGTGCACTGGCCGATTGGATCCAACCACACCAACAAGAAGGGGAATAAGGGTAGGAAGAAGGCAAATGTCTAGAAATAAAATAATATATATATATAAAGAAATATTTAATTAAGAAATTATGTATATTAGAAGAGGGGGAGAAAGAAGGAAAAAGAAAATTAAATAAATAAATAATAAATAAATAAAGGGTTAAGATGAGGGGTTGGGTTTAGGCCAAGGGGCTGATTAGGATAAGGGGTGGGGGGCTGGAGTTGGCCCTTGGGGTTGAAGTTAGCCTGTGGGTTGGGGGTTAGGCTAAGGGGTTGGGGTTAGGGTTAGCTGTAGGCGTTGGTGTTAGCCTTAGGGTGGGGGTTAGGCTTAGGGGTTGGGGTTAGGTGTAGGGGGTAGGGGTTATGTGTAGGGGTTGGGTTAGGGGAACATGATCTTTGGTGGAGTGGGTGACTGTGATTGGATCCAACCACACCAGCAAGGAAGGGAATAGGGTAGGAAGAAGGCAACTGTCTAGTATAAAATAATATATATAAAGAAATATTTAATTAAGAAATTATGTATATTAGAAAGGGGGAAGGAAAAAGAAAATTAAAATAATAAATAAAGGGTTAAGATGAGGGGTTGGGTTTAGGCCAAGGGGCTGATTTGGATAAGGGGTGGGGGGCTGGAGTCGGCCTTGGGGGTTGAAGTTAGCCTGAGGGTGGGGATAAGGGTTAGCCTTAGGATAGGGGCTGGGGTTGGGCTAAGGGGTTAGGCTAAGGGGTTGGGGTTAGGCTAAGGGGTGGGGGTTGGGGTTAGGCTAAGGGGTGGGGGTTGGAATTTAGCCAAGTGGCTGGAGGTTAGGTTAAGGGATGGGGGTTGGGGTTAGGTTAAGGGATGGGGGTTGGGGTTAGGCTAAGGGGTAGGGGTTTGGGTTGGGGTTAGGCTAAGGGGTGGGGTTTGGAGTTTAGCCAAGTGGCTGGAGGTTAGGTTTAGGGATAGGGGTTGGGGTTGGGCCAAGCAGCTGGGTGGGGTTAAAACTAGGGACTGGGGCTAAAAGAAAAAGAAAAAAGTAAGTGCAAGAATTGGGGCTGGGAGTAAAGGGTAGACTAAAACCAGGAAAAGTGCTATAAGTGCTAGAAATCAAAAGTGCTATAAGTGCTGAAAATCAAAAGTGTAAAATTCATGAAAAACAACCTTTGAAAATAACCACGACACTGCAAAAATAAAAGGTAAACACATCTAAATTGTGTATGGTGAAAATAAAAAAATCAAAGTAAAAGTCCTGGTTTAGTCTAGGGGGAGTGGAAAACTGGGGTGGAGAACTTAAGAGACTAAAAAAAGGGGGGAGAGGTAATAACAAAGTAATAAAGGATTAATAACATAGTAATAACAGTTTTTTATATAAATAAATAAGACAGGACCTGGGAAAAGAGGGGAAAGAAAAAATGTAGCTTTATTGAGAACCAGAAGAAACAGAGGAGTGGATTAATTGAGACCAAGGGGGAAGAAAGTGTGAAGTTTATTGATCCAGCTCCATTCTGATCGTTGCCTCTGTGCTCAGGTCCAGCCGGGGTTGCTCTCGAGACCACAAATGCCAAGGTGTGCAGTGCTGTGTTGCTGGAAATGTGTGACTATGTGGGTGGTGCGTGAGTTCCTAGAAATGGTGTATAGATGCTGTTTGAGTCTGGTTTTGATTGAGTGACCTGTTTCTCCTATGTACTGTAAGTGACATTTATTGCATGTGATGATGTAGACAGCATTTGTGGTGTCTAGTGAGAGGGGTGTGTT
The DNA here is from genome assembly GCF_017589495.1 of Alosa alosa. NCBI lineage: Eukaryota > Metazoa > Chordata > Actinopteri > Clupeiformes > Clupeidae > Alosa > Alosa alosa. The sequence goes on along the minus strand of NC_063211.1, from coordinate 25,675,450 downwards.
AGGGGCAGAAAGGTGTGAGTGAAGGTTAGTGATGAAGTGTTGTGGTTTGAAGAAGGAGCCCTGTGGTGATGGCTTGAGTGGGGGCTTCCTGGAGAAACGTGATCTAATGAGGAGGTCTCTTGAAGGTTTTGTTTTACGGAAGGCTGAGATGAGTCTGTGATGTTGGAAGTGAGTGTGGGAGGACTTAAAGTGGGTGAAGTGTTGTTTGAGAGTGTGGTGCAAATGTGTGGTGGGTTGTGAAAAGGTAGTGACTAGTGGAATGAAAGGTGTGGCAGTGGGGTTGGGGTCAGGAGGGGGTTGGGGGCCATTATGGTGGGAGGAGAATTAGTGTCAGAGCGAGGGTGGGAGCAAGAAGGGTCAGGGTGTCTGTTTTAATTTTCCTGAGGAATCTCTTCAAATATCCACGTGGGAGGGCTCTAAAGAGAATTTCTATCGCTTCCTGGAGGTCTGTGGGAAAAGTGCAGATACGATTGGAAATCTTGAATGATTTGTGATTTAATGATGCCTCGGAAAGTGTGTTTAGGGGTGGTAACTGGATTTATGCAAAGTCGTATCAGTGGGTTTGAAGAAAATTTTATCAGTGGGTTTGAAGAAAAGTGTGGTGTCCAGGAAATTAGTACTTTAATTGTGGTGTGTGTTGAGTATGAACTATGTGTTGCTCTAGTGTGATGATGTATCAGAAAAAAAAAAGTGGGGACATTTGGTGTCAGGAAAAGATGTGACAGAGTGAGGGATTTGTAAAAACGATTGTGGATTATTGATGGTGAACAGGCATTGAGTCAGGTACAACCTGATTTTTCTTATGTTGTAGAAAGCAACCTGATTTTTCTTATGTTGTAGAGAGCGAAGCAGCATGACCAAGTAACTGAGGCAATGTGATCAAAGGTTATTTGGTCATCAATCACTCTGGCAGGGGCAAGAGATAGGGAGTCAGTTTTGATCTTAATGTCATGTATAGTTACTTTGGGGGGACAAGCAGTTTGGTCTTTGGGAGGTTCAGCCGAAGGTGACGTCCATGAACAGGGGCAGACTGGCCATCTGGCATACAATACAATATTGCGCGTACGCTAGCCTATGTCAGCAACATGTTAAAGTTTGTTGAATTTGAACAAGGAGATGAAAGCAAGCATACAGAACAGAGGGACAGTGAGCAGGTGGTGGAGAGTGTAGCCTATTGAGGCTACATGATAACAAGAACTCAGTGATGGAGCAGGTAGGCTTTGTGTGACTTGCCATGCTAACGATGACGATTATGATAACTTATTAATTGTGATGATGTAATGATATGGCAGTGGTCCAAAATTCAACACTGATAGCATGAGTGGTGGTTGGTCTCTCAAAGTAGGCCGTAGAGTGTGGGCCCATAGAGTGTCGAAAAGGGTCTATCTTGGAAGGGTTCTCTTGGTAAAGATGGACTAAAAGACTGTAGATGGAAATGTAGGCTACAAAATGTCAAATCATATTCATGCACAAGCCAACTAAGCTATATATAACCTATACGATAGGCTACTGGAGAACTTTATTGCAGTCACTTGGCTATCATTAACTCTTGATTAGCTTGTCAAAACAGTCTGTATGTGTGTGTGTGTGTGGGGGGGGGGGGGGGTTGTGTTCAGACAAGAAGAAAAACTCACTGGCTTAATCACTTCTTCTTCAATTTCTGCCTCAGTTAGTGCATCTGTAGACTCAACCATCATCCTCAGGCCTACCACAGTCTCTGTCAATAGAAAAACACACTCTTAACTGTTACGAAGATGAATGAGCTATAAAAACACATCGATTTTTTTAAGCCATTAAAGTTATTAAAGTTACAGTATGTACCGCAGTCAGTTTTCAGAAAAGGAATCATTATTATGACCGCCGCTAGCGAAGCGGTCATTATGACCGCCGCTAGCAAAGTTAGCGAAGTGTTCATATAATGATTGACAAAGTTTTTTTTATGACCGCCGCTAGCGAAGCGGTCATATAATGATATAATGAATTTTTTTTTTTTTTTTTCCGTCATCTGCTTCCTGAATTTTTTGTCAACGATACCCGGGACACCGAAACACTGGTATACATGAAATTTGGTGGGTATGTAGCCCCACTAGACTTTTACGGAAAAATTTTGTTTCGTCCCCGGGGGCCACTCCCCTCCCGTGCTGGGCCCCCCGAACCGCAAAAAAAGCAGTTTTTCCTAAATAACTATCTGTGGCACACACATGCACACACACACACAGGCACCCACATACTATCGGTATTAGAATGGCCGATACATAATTACAAATTCAGTAGGATTAAAAGAAAGCCAAAATAAATATTCATCATCATGGCTGCATTTCCAGTATTGGCGATAAGTAGTCGTTTGTCCACTAGATGGCGATCATTGCAGTGAGGCGTAATTTTGTTGGAAGTTAAAAGTGGGTTGGAAAAACAATGGGCGCTTCCTACAAGGACTGTAGTTTACATGCAGAGAACGTCTAATAAGGATAGGGCGATGTTCACATGAAATGTAATTCCCATTTCTTCTTGAAGCCGAAATAAATCTGAGGATGTTTATCGGACATGCTTGGTTTTACTGCAGGTACGATAATCTTATAATATCAATAAGGACCTAGGTAATGTTACCGTTAAGCGTTGGTTGAGTGATGGAGGCCAATTTGATTGATTGCATTTGTAGAAAACTATAAATGCGGTTATACCAAGCAAATTGATAGCAGCACTGTAATTGTATCTTTCGACTGTCATTTGTTGCACATGGTACAAAAATCATTCTGTGCAATGGAAGATTTACCAACGTTACACCGGTCTGATACAGTTTTGCCTATACATGAGACTGAGACGCCTGTTTATTTTGTTTTAAGTGCGTGCAGGGTGTGAGAGGGGAATCGATGTGCTTTGATTCCAGCTTGGTAGTTGTAGTCTGTGAAATTAAAAAGCATGTGTGTGCGAAGTATCCAAACAATGACACCTTTATTTCATTATGGCTGCTTTAGCAACACACCTTAAGCTACTGTGTAGTGGGTCCCATTTAGAAGTGGCTACTTCATTCGCGCTTTCCTTGACTCATGGAGCTGCGTGAATTTTATTACAACTTTTCGCCACGATATGGCAGTTTAAGTCCGCTTGATACTGTAAGGCGAAGCCATTGGTTTCAAAGGAGATTTTATTTGTGTCGCCAGCATAGCCTATTGACAATTTATGTTGTAAATAGGCCTACCTTATTAGCCTACCTGTAGCTTAGGGAAGCTAACAGCTTTCTATTAGGATCTAGTTTGTTAGTTACAGTTTTGTCATAACTCCCTGATGCATTTTTGCATTTAGAATAGCCAGAGTAGCCATGGACCTCAGGTACACAATGCAAGGGGACATGAATCAGCCTATATTTGCACAAACAATAACGGACAACAGCTCTTCAACTTTGGCCCGTTAAAATGTGTATGAACAGTCTAGCGACGCATTTCATCAAGGCCCATTTGGACATGTCAGTTATTTGCACCACTGGTTAGATGTAAAACAGCATTTCGTTTCAGACTACTGTTACTTAATTTATGCATTAACAATAACGTTTCAGACTACTGTTACTTAATTTGTGCATTGACAATAAAGTATTACATGAACTAAAGATGACTAAAATCTTATGTAGAAGAAGAAACATTCACAAAAAATCCATCCATTCAAAAATGACCTTTGTTTTTGATAGCTGTTGAAAACGGCATGGAACTGACAGAGATGTTTTTGTTTATAAATAAATAAATAACATTATGCTGATACCTTTTGCTTTTCCCAAATACAATGTAGCCTACAGGTGTAAGTGACCTTTCATTAATCCAGTTGCAATGGATGAACTGTGATGAACTGTCCTACTTTGTGATTTTAAAGGTTTTATAACAATGTTACATCTTCTTTGGCTATTCTACAATCTATTCACCTTTTCAGCACCAGTAGGCTACTTTCTGTGCAGCCCTTTTTACGACTCAGGCATGCCAAACAAGCATACACAAAAGTTTCAAGAGTGGGGGATGGAGTAAAATATGGAGACAAATTGAAGTGTGATTTATTTTCGCGGAACAGATGTACAGGACTGAGCGGCGGTCATATTTTGTACCGCTATGCGGTACATCTAGTTTGCCATGAAATAACTGAAGTTATTTCCACTATATATAGGTATAACAAACATAACCTATAGCTTTTCCTTAAAGAAACTCGTTACTACTACTACTAGAACACAAACATATTCTCTCCAGTTGGACCAGGACCTGTGGGTGAAGGAGAGTGTTACTGAATATGAAGAAAGGAAACTGCAATAAGCCTACTGCAAATATATTATGCCCCCCAACACATTATGGGGTCTTGCAATTTCATGGGTAATTAATGTAGTCTATGCTGTATTGTGTATAGTTCCACCGATTTTCTTAATGGTCTTACAGGGAAACTCTGGTCTAACAACAATCTAGGGTGTAGTCGTCAATAAATTAAAGATTAAAACAATCTAGGATCTGTTTGTGGATAATAATGAATGTTCATTTTTTTTGGGATCAAAACAGCTTTGGTGACGTTTGAGTAAGACCAGAAAATGGATTTACGACTGAATAGCATATTCATAGCGTACTGTAGCTATTGAGTTGTAGCTTACAACCTCAAATCAGAAAAAGTTGGAACGTTGTGTAGAATGCAAATAAAAACAGAATGTGAAAGTCTACTAATCTCGAAAACCCATATTTAGTTGCAAAAAGGATGTAGACAACATATAAAATGTTGAAAATTACAAATTTGGATATTTCATGGAAAATCTATCTAGGCTATAAAGCAAGAAGCGTCTGTGTGTCTGTGGCACGCATATCTCGCTGACCGTTTGTCAGACTGATTTCAAACTCAGGTGTCTTGCTATGGGGCATGAGTAAGTGCAGTGCCAAATTGCAAACAAAACAATGACGTTGTTTGAATAAGAAATGCAAAAGATATCGTTAAATATATCGGTAAAAGAAGCACATTGGCTTTCGCTGCTAGCCACTCCCCCTTCCACACACCACTGTACTGTAAGCCAGGGGTTCCCAAACTTTTCCATGACAAGGCCCCCCAAATAACATTAGGTTCTGGCCAAGGACCCCCTTGATGTGTTATTAAACCCATCGACAATACTACGGCAAATGTAAAAATACATTAAGCTAATCCTAATAATTATTTTAGCAACAAGCACTTCGCGATGGAGCATACAGTGTGTAAAAATTGTATTTGGGGCTTTCTGCTATATGAAAGCTATCACGCTACTATTATTCCCAGTCATTATCATGGGAAATATAATGTTAAGATATGCCTAACATTATTCTCATGGCATTGTATAACAACCCTCATAGTAATAGGTATATTTTATATTTTTCAAATGTATTTATTTGTTTCTTCTATTTTTCCTTCCAACTTGCTGAGGGCCCCCTAGCCCCCAGGACAACCACTGCTGTAAGCTACCAGTGAGGATAAAAGCAGAGCTTTTGCAGAACTGGATCAGTGTAGGTTACACGGGTAAAAACTCAACATGTCTGACCTCAACAATAAAGTGAACTCCGCGGATTTTGCAACAACACGCCAACACACACAGGTAGGCCTATGCAGTGGCTCTTCAAAATGACGTAAAAAATGACGTGCAATAAGACACTTCGAATAGCCCAGGCTACTTTGGACTGTCTTTAGACTTTGAATAAGCAAACGACAATTCCAACTGCAAGGTCCTAAATTGAAACGAGCGATAATGGTCCCGAATTAAAGAACGTCTCAGAATGCCACACATGCAAAGCATAACCAGCGACAATAGGTGGAGCTGAAAACACATGCAAAGCATAACCAGCGACAAGCAACGAGTGGCAGACAGAGTGTGATGTCACTTAAAGGCCACCAGAGACCGTTGCAAATTTCATATGATGCATCATTCCACAAAATGGTTTGTTTTCTCTATCATCAAGTTATTCAATAGGCTAAGCATATATATATATATATATATGTATATATATATATATATATATATATATATATATTATTCTGCTCACTTCACATTTATTATATTATTATATTATCTATAGGCCTATTCATTATTGAATGCTTACCTGGAATTATGTTTTCCCTATCCTATTTTTAAAGCAGGCCTACCTGCAGGCATGAAATTCTGTACATTTTTAGAAACTGAGGAGACCAGCTGCTAGAGTTTTGAGAATGAAATGTTGTCCCATTCCTGCCCGATATAGGATTTCAGTTGCTCAACATGGGTCATGTTTGTCATTCCATGACAGGTCTGGACTGCAGACAGGCCATTTTAGCACCTGGACTCTTCCTCTATGGAGAAATACTGTTTAAATATAGTCAAATTTGTCATTGTCAAATCATGCTTGGTGCCGCCCCTCGAGTTGGCCCATTACATTATTCGTGGCCAGACCTTTCATCTTTCAGATTTGGGTCTGGAATCTCCAGGCTACAAAATTGCACCAATTGACGTTGTTTTGGTCCCGAACAAAAAAAAATCGTTATCATTGGAAAAATAGACCCTTGGTTGTTGTTAGACGGGAGTTTCCCTTTAACCGAATCACTGATGTACTGATTACATCAAGGCTGTTCTGGAGTACCTCTGGAGGTTAACAGGTTCACTATCAATTTTGTGTGCACTCTGAACAAGGAAAGACTCATATACAATAAACATTTTCTGCTTTATAAAATAGCACAGGGATCCTTGTTAAATTATTTAAAAGTTCATCATAAGTTCATCATAAATATAACAGCACATGAATATTGTCAGAGAGTAAAATCAAATTTAATGTAATACCAACCGGGAGGATTTCCAACTTCAACAATGATGCATCTCATGTCAGATTGATAATAGGTGGAGCTGAAAACATTTACACCACAGAGTTAAAATGCTTTCACAGCTATTATACAAGTAGGCCTACTCATTTTGTGAGTATTCATTTTGCCCTTACGTGTAAATCGGTGCTTGTTATTGTAAGTGTATTGTTACTCAGTGTATTGTTGTAATAGCCTAATGGAAAACTAATGCACATCATTTAACAATATTATTTTATTCATGTTCCAATGCTCTGCCAGTTTTAAATGTAGAATAACACTGAAACTGCTGTGTTTATTTCTGAATGTTCCTAATTAGAATGTTTCTAATGTGATTACATTTTTAATGTATACAGTGTAATGTAACCTGATGATTTTTAAAACATATACTCCTTTATATCCTTACTTTATTGGATTAGTTTCAGCAATAAAACAGATGGGGAAATATTCCCCAAGATCATCACTCCTTGGAGTCCATTTCAGGACCAGTTGTTCAAGGCCATCAGATCTTTCAGAACTACTTGTGATATTCAAGGGTCCACTGATCACAAGACCACGAATTCTTCGAAATAAGAGACATTACAGCACAGTCAGACACTAAATACAAAAAATAAAACGTATTTTCAATGTCATTTTAACAACAGTGTCTTACCCTGCTTCAGAGGCTGTTGCATTTATTATGATTTTAAGCTCCTGGTTGATCACAGCTTGAATTGTGTCTCCATTCTCAGGGGTAGGTGGAACAAACTTTGGCAAGAACACTCCCTCATCACAAGAAGCAATAGGAGGATCGACTGGCCAAAGTAATCATAAATCGCACTATTATTACCTAATGCCGTAAATGTCAGAAAGATTTTAAAAATCTAGCAAGATGGCAAAAAAATTTAAAATTGAGATCGGATGTCAGTAGTAGATATATGAATTGAACTGTGTTCTTCAAAGAGGGACCAGAATACTCCCAAATATTACCATCAGAGGACTGCGCTACGATGTGATGTGTCAATAAATCTCACCTTTGACAGCAAAGTGCAGAGGAAGCTTGCTAAGAGGACTGGCAGCTTGATTAAATGGACCCCTGAAAGCGCGGGAGCCATTGTTGTAGGAGAGAATGATGTTTTGCTGGGGGAAATCCTCCACAACCAGCTCTAACCCATAGACACCAGTTGTGGCCTTGTTATAACGTAGTGAGCAGAAATCCTGAGAAGGGAATGTTTATAAATGTGTTGAAACATAGTTAAACAAATCACAGTTCCCACTATTCCCGGACCACATAAAACTAGGCTACCATTAGTCCTACACATTTATTCTAGAGCTACATAATACATTAGTCATCATTGTTAATGAAAAATTAAGCGTAAGAAAATGTTGTGTCCCAATATTTTCTTATTACAGCCTACAGTATGCTCATGTGCTGGGTGCTATTGATTGCTATTGATATTCACAATTTAAAGGTAGAATACAATATTAGTCCTTCTGCTTACAAGTTGGCTGATGCCATGACGTTAAAGTCAAGTTCTGACGGTAACCTTATTCCATTGGACTAAAGAGCTTGCCATGGCCATGCTGGCTAGTTTCTGCCTTGGGCCTCTGACATCCTTCCATCATCCTGCACAGCACTGCACTTCATTGTCTGATCGGAAAGATTGCTCAGGGCTGTGGACCTACTCTGCAAGAGAGCTGCCGCTGCCGCGACCACCGAACTGCTGCTGACCTGCGAGCTGCCATGCTAACATTAGCTGCCTGGAGTCTGGATTGAGTAGAAGCTAACGTTGAAGAACTCTGATGACAGTGATCTCACGAAATAACAAACGTTCACTGTCAAAGTCCACCGAGCTGGTGATCTGCAGGATCGCCCATGACTTTAGACTGTTCTGTGCTTCTAAAGCACTACACTCTGGGGGCATTAACATGGGGGCTCGTGAACATGCATATGCCCCCAGAGTGTAGCTCTGTAGCTGCCTGGCTGATTTAGCTGTTGGCTGCAGCATCTCAAGCTAGGTGAAAACCGATTGTTTTGGGGGGATTTTCAAGGAGGCATGAAAGGTATAGCAACACCCTAGCAACCATCTCAATTACCCTAGCAACCACTACCATAATGTCAACCAAGCAACTGCCATAGTGACCAACATTATTACTCTAGCAAGCAGCAAAGCAACTGCTTTATTTAGCTTAGCAACCACCATATCTACCCTGGCAACACCCTAGCAACCATCTCAATTACCCTAGCAACAACCTACAACCACTACCATAATGTGAACCTAGCAACTGGCATAGCAACCAACATGATTATCCTAGTAACCAGCATAGCAACCACTATATCTACCCTAACAACACCCTAGCAACCTTTTAAATTACCCTAGCAACAACTTAAAATCACTAACATGATGCCCATCTAGCAACCGCCATAGCAACCAACATGATTACCCTGCTTTGTTTAGTATAGCAATCACTATATGTACCCTAGCAACACCATATCAACTATTTCTGTGCTTGCATTATCTGCATAATCATTTTTGCATTTTTAATACACTGGTAATTTCTTGGAATTGCCCTTCTAGTTGATATTATTGTTATTATTACTATTATGCTTAATGTAGGCTTTTTCAACTTTAACTTCAACAACATAGGACAGTGGTTGTCAAACTGTGGTAGCCACCAGTGTTACCCAGACTCTCTCTAGTGGTAGGCTAAGTGGGAGTCTCCAAAATGTATTTTTATAAAGACAAAATAATCCTATCAAATGTATCTATTGATGACAGGAACGTCTGTCTGTATGTATATATCTCTTGTACCGTTCGCCAAACTTGGCAGGTGTCTTGCTACAGGCACGAGTGAGTGCAGTGCCAAGTTTGAAGTTGTTTGGATAAGAAATGCAAAATATAATTAAAGATCGATAAATGAAGCACACATTGGCTTTTACCGCTCTAGCCACTGTAGGCTAGCCACTCCCTCTCTCACACAGCAGTCAAGCAGGTGCTGTGTAGGTTACAGCAGGCTTATGTTTGGATGATGTCTGTCTGTCTGGAGGCTTATGCTTTTGCAAAAACATGGCATCCAACACTTGCAGCCAATGCCTATTCAAAACGACATAAAAATGATGTGTTAATAATCTGACACCTCGAATACCCTACTTTGGAGTGTCTTTGGACTTTGAATAAACAAATAACAATTCAGACTGCACAGTCCCGAATCGAATGCCACACATGAAAAGCATTACCAGGGGCAGACACAGACTGGCAGAGATTGCTGTGCTGAGCGTGATGTCACTTACACCTAGACTTTTTTGTTGTCACACCAGTGCAAATTTCATATGACCATGCATCAAACCACAAAATGACGTTTGTCTTCTCTATCATCAAGTAATTCAATTAGGCTAAATATAGCCTCAACCCAAATCAGCTGTTGGGCCTACCAGGGACACGGCTAGAAATGGCCCTATGAAAGAAAATAATTGTGAGCTCCCTAACGCTAGGGGGGTCTGGGGGCATGAGGTTCCTAACTTAAGTCGAGTGAAGAACTGAACAATAGAATCATAAGGCTATGTACTGTATCTTGAAGTTGAAGTGACAAACTTGATATATGCTAAATATCTTCAACCTCATGAAGAATGAGGAATTAGAATTGTTATTTAGATAAGGTTAACTTTTCCCCACTGTGGAATTTAGAAAGGGATGCTACAAGGAAAGGAACTCAAACAAACCTACCACCTATTGATGTCATTTTGGTTCATTGAGATATCTGGAACTTATTTCCATTAAGGATTGACATAGAAACAGTAAGACTGGTTGTCTTAGTCTGTGCCCTTTGCTCAGTGAAATTGCACAGGTAAACTTGCTCATCATCACACGAGGGCTGACACGTTAGCAATAACCATCAATGAAATATGTGAGCTTCACTGAACACGGTTGTTCTCATGTTGGCTAATTGTGATCAGCGCAGATCATTATTGGCTAATTACCTATTATTAATTATACTACATTTGTGTGTAGTATCTACTATTGCAATTTCAAGATAACCTGTTTCTTTTGACTTTAAAAAATGTAATTTGATTAATTGATTTATGATCATATTTGTAGGACATTCTACCAGAAATGTAAATTTCCACTTAGGAACACATATTGTGCCAACTCATGATCAAATGCATTTTTTAAAATAACTAATTGGAACTATCCCAACTATGGCAGTTACATAGGGTTGTGACGGGCCCTGACATGACGTCTGACGGTCATTCAATTTAATGGCCATTTTTCTGCCTGTGAACATAGAATCAAAACTGTTTGTAAGCACAGATTTTAGTGACCTTTTCAGACATACTTTAGATATACTGACAGGGGACCATGTTATTAGGAGAAGGTCTGTACAAGTCAATAACTCCTCCTTTTGCATCCTTTGACAGCTTGTGCTACTCTGGGAATCCAGAGTTCTCGCGGAAGCATTTGCTCTGGCAACGAGTAATGATGCATGGAACTTTTGCCCCTTGCATCACGGGGAACCAATCATATCTGTGTATCTGATATAGGCGGGCCAGAGGCAAGCTAAACAGGTGACAGTCGTAGTGTTATCCAATTGCGTCAAAGTCCGGAATCAGTCAGTTAACATTGGTCGTATAGTGTTATCCAATTGCGTGTAGTGAGATTTTCAAATGCATTCTTAGTGCCGCCCTTCAGGTGGGCCATTACATTATTCGTGGCCAAACCCAACATTTTTAGCTGCTTTCGGTAATCAGTTTGTATGGATACTTTTTTTTTTTTTTTAAAGAACAAGTTAAGAGGAGTTTTGGCAGAAATATCTTGAAATCACATGGCTGCATGTTTAGTCGGTTGATAAGTGCAATTTAGAGCTTTCTCAGAAATGCCTAGCTCAGATAATGTAGAGTGGAGAATGTCTTGATTCCCTTTGAGAAAGTTGTGTTTCCAAAGAACCAAAGCAGGAAAAGAATATAGGTAAGAAGGAGACTTATGTACTTTCTCTTTGATTCTGTTTTGCGTCAGGGTAAACCCAAGAGGAAGCTGGCAGACAGAGCATTCTTGATCCAGGAGAGTGCCATATCTGCATCTGCCTTGGTCATTGTCTGGATCAAACGTTACCAGCGTATACATCCGTGGGCAGTTCTGAGGGACACTAGTGGGTGAATCAGTGCCATTAAGATTGTATATCATACCATTCATCATGTAATATTGTATTTTATATTTAAACACAATAACTCCACTTACTCCATTTATCTTAATCTACATATATATTTAGTATATACACATGCATACAATCAGTATTTCCAAAAAAAAGAATCTGATAATTATGGTAATAATAGTTAATAAATACCTGACAAATGATATGCTGGTAGTGACTGGGGATCTGTTTGCTTTATTTGTGTCGGATCGCTTTCCAAGATCAACAACTGTGAGTAGCCTCCAACTTACAACACCATTTTGTAGACTCACCCAATTGCCGCTCCTTTCACTGTAGCCAAAAGCAAAATAGTAAATGCTACAAAAATCTCCTCCCAAATTGATGGGAACAGAATGATCTGACACCAAGTTACCTCAAACTGAATGGGTTATCTGTGGGTATCAATCTTGTCCTAATCCCTTCTGTCTGGCACCAGTTGAAATCGCCTGCATGCCTCCCTGCTGTGTTGTATATCTCACCACTTTTGAGGCTGCCTTCAATTCCACAGTTTCCACTGATGCAGTTATTCCAGGTAAAATAACTACATCTATCAAAAGTTTGTTTGAAGCGAAACTCCACCTGAAAAGAAGAATCACACCAAAATGATTCTGGTTAGAGAAAGAGAGACTGAAGATCAAACAAAAAATGTAAAAGAAACTTTATACTTCATGCATGGGTATTGTGGTAGAAATTCAGCAATTAGGCCAGTTGATAAGTAAAATATTTTGTTCAGAACAAAATTCACTGTTAAAATGTGCTGAAAACAAAGACGAGTCTTCTACAGGTAGAGTTTTACTTCTACTGTAACAGGCAGAGTTTTTGTTGTGATTTTATTTGATCATATACATGTGTATGTATGCTGATTTGATTTACCAGAAAATTGATGTAATACTGTTTGTACAATGTCATGCAACATTTGCTGAAAAATTGCTGACTAGACTGTCTGGAAGTCGTTAGATTGAAATGTCAAGGCAGGTAAAAAGAGGAAGTAAAATTAGGTGACAGTGCTTCACAGAGCCAAAACAAATACAGGCCCTACCTAGCAACAAGTAATTACACATAGAACCTGGCCAATACATATTTTTAATGTCTAAATGAGGAGGAGTTTCCACCAATATCTTAAGATTGAAAAGGCAGGACTGTCTGGAAATCATGAAACTAAGTCATAAGATTGAAATGTCAAGGCAGGTAAAAAGAGGAAGTAGAATTAGGTGAAAGTGACACACAGAGCCAAAACGAATACAGGCCCTACCTAGCAACAAGTAATTACACAATAGAACCTGGCTAAGTGCATTCTGCTGATTTTATTTGATCATAAATACATGTGTGTGTATACTGATTGATTTACCAGAAAATTGATGTAAACTGTTTGTGCAATGTGTGGTGATTTTATTTGATCATATACTGAATGTGTTATCAGGAACATTGACTGATGGTAGGTGGTGGGGCTGGTTAATAGTGTATGATTACGTTGTGGTGTGTATGTGGTTTGTGTGCTCTTCTACAGGTGCATTCAATCGCCCCTCAATGGCAGACCTGCGCAGTTGGTGGTTGAGAGATTTAAAATGCCAATGGCGGCCTTTGACTGGGAGATTCTTGGTGGCAGTAGGCACCCGCAAGGACTACCACCGAAGCCCGGAGAAGTAAAGGGTGCTCGGAAGACGCAACGCACAGCGCACCTGGGGAGAGGCTATATATCGTTCTCTATGTATTGCACTAAAGGGAAGTACTCATATCGTAGCCTACCACTATTTGTGCGAGTGGCCTAAACTTCGTGTCAGTGTGATTGCTGATCACTGTCCCCCTTCCACAGCTCTGCTGGGTGTCTCTTAAGAGGCATGTGGGTCGTGAAAGCGAAAAGGCGTGCCATAAGGAGAGGACTACTGGGAGTGTCGGGTCTGGACTGTTCACCGCGGGCGACCATTGAGTAGGCTAGCTAGCTTCGAAAGCCAGCAGCTACTACGTGGAGGAGTAAATCGCTGGGTCGTGAGTGGTGCATGGACTTTTCCTCTATAGCCCTTATTAGCCTTTTCCTTGTACGAGCTAATATTACCAGTTGTCTAGCCTTATTATTATGTCCGGCTACCCATGGTGCTAGATAGGCCTGCTATGTGATCCTGAATCTGGTGATTGTCTTATTGCTGTTAAGTGCTCTATGTCTCTGTGGGCCTATTGCCCGTTTTGTCTGAGTGTCACTGTAGCTTAAATTTGCTGTGTTGCCGTGGTGTTCAGTGCTCTTATTATTCACCGTGATACTGTTGGCTTGTATGGCCCTTTACGTTTGCCGTGAGGATTGATAATTGTGTGCTGTGTTGCATGATAATTGTGTGCTGTTATATGCCGTCACACCGTCAGGCATACCCACATTGTGTAGAGCATTATAGCCTGAGATCTCCCTCCTCTAGAGGGCGCCAGAATATGGTATTTACATATACTAGGCTATTGATTTTGTTTTGTAGTTTCAGTGCTTCCATACTGGTCCTATACTGTAAACAGGCTGTAAACTTACATGGGCTATTGATTTGTTCTGTGGCCCTTCAGTTCTTTCATACTGGTCTTATACTACAATTGGGTTGTGAACTTCACATAGGCTATTGATTTAATCTGTGGCCCTCCAGCTCTTTCACACTGGTCCTATACTTTTAATTGCTTACAACTGGTAATGTATTTTTGTGTCGAACTGTTTGTCGTATCTGAACCGCTCCATTTTTAAGAATTTAATAAAACTGTTTTTATAAAAAAATCCTTCAACGTTGTGTGTGTGTGTGTGTGCCTCAAGGGTCAACAGTTATAACCTGCTTCCCGTTACATATGCTGATTTGATTTACCAGAAAATTGATTTAATACTGTTTGTACAATGTCATGCAACATTTGCTGGAAAAATTATGAGACTAAGTCATAAGATTGAAATGTCAAGGCAGGTAAAAAGAGGAAGTAAAATTAGGTCACAGAGCCAAAATGAATACAGGCCCTACCTAGCAACAAGTAATTACACATAGAACCTGGCCAATACATATTTTTAATGTCTAAATGAGGAGGAGTTTCCACCAATATCCCAAGTTCGAGAAACGTTCTGATTGGCTAAAAAGGGGCCTTTCTTAGGAGAGAGACATCTCCCAGGCCCCTAGAAGCATAAAAGGTAGAACGCAGGCACATTCAGATCAGATCTCATCAGGGAAGCAGCTGTTGCCCATCGCTCTCTTGCCTGACGGTCCAGTCCTGACACTGTTAGAATTGTATCTTCACTGCAAGACTGCAAATAAAGAATCAAGTCTTCAGCATCTCTCGTCTTGGTGTTCTCCTTCGGGTCCTTTGACATTAGAGTGCTTATTGAGATTGGAGGTTTGAGAAAGTGGTTAATTTTCCACGACATTTTCTCGCCAGTAAAACACCAACTGCATAAACCAGAGAGTACTCCTGAAGAAGTAGGCCTACTGCATATACCCCTTCTGGTTTCACGTCACAATATCAGGGTCAGAAAGCTTTCCATTCCATTGAATTGAATTGTGTGTGAATTGACAATGTCAAGGAAATGTCAAGAAAAATGCCTACTTTTACTACTTTTTCGCCTGTATGGGCTTGTCAACCAGATAGCGTATATGGCAGACCAATGAAACTCTGGCCACTTGCTAACGTCTTGTCGTGTCTACCCATTCTGTTATCAGCTCAGGATCAGGCAGACAGTCGCCATTAGCTAAAACTAATTTATTAAGGTATGGTCTGCGATCCTGGGGTCACTATAGTGCATACCTTCACAGCTCAACATGCCGGTGTTTCGAATCTTAAAAAAGGTGCGCTAAGCGATGTTACGCGGTTTCTAAGCTAAAACATTTTTTACATACAGCAAACATCACCATCCGCTAGCTGCCTGTTCCCTGAATATACTGTAAAAAATGCTGTCTCTATGGACAGCCCAGGCTCAGGTTCATTTCAATGGACCATTCTAGGCTAGCTACCAAAAAAGTTTGAAATTGACCGCAGCCATCTTTACAAAAATGGCGTTTCATGGGTGTTCATTTCCGGCACCAGCTAGAATTAGCCTATTAGATTTCACGTTACAGTCGGAGACAACGGTATGTCGTTGATGAATATTGGACATTCCCTCAGAGGAAAAGAAGTTGTTCGGGAACGCGCTTCACCTCGTTATAAGCGCAAATTTATTAAATTAGTTGGGATAACATATTGGGAATGGTGGTAGAAGTTTGCCCTGTCGCTGACGTCCTAGGTTATTTAATGTGATGTTCAAATGTGATAATAAACAATGCGAATCAATATTGAGTCACTTTAGGCTACACAAATAATGAACCCTAAATGCTATATTTGGACAGGTTGTATTACGCAATAACGAAAATTACTAAAATTAAGTAGACATATGGGATGTAAGAAACTTGTGGATAGCTGAAATATTTGCTGCACCCAGTGTGCATTTGCAGCTTGTTAAACCCGGTTAAACCTAGGCTACATTTGCAGGCAGACAAAATGAAGCCAACGATAAGCGCACATCCCTCAGGTATTGTGGTTCAAGCAGGCAAAGAGTCTGCAACTGTTGTTGGATATTTGGCTTTTGCCTCGACTGGCAGCCTGGTCATTTAAATCAAATGCATAGCCTAATCATGTCAATGTTGCAAGAAAGCAAACTAAATAAGTCATTGACATTTGTTTTGTTTTAAATCACTTGGGGAGACATAGGTTACATCCAGATGTTGTGTTGTCATGGACTACAGGTAGGAACTACAGCCTGTGCGTTTTAAAATAGTTTTCATGCACAACGCAATGAGTAGGCTAATAATTGGATATAGGTCATTGGATCTGCTAAAATGTATGGTCATAGTCAGTTACCTTGTCAACCCACACATACGGCAAATAATAGCCTAATATGACAACATTTACATTTTTCTTTTATAAAGTCCGGTATAATACAGACTAAACCATGTAGGCATTAAGTCAAATATCAGTAGCTTAATCTAAGTAGTTAGTTGTTTTATTTGTCGTCGTCCAGAAATCCAAACCAACTCGTGCATGAGCTGTCATCTACCAATCAGCATGTGCAAACTGGTGCCGGAAGTTGCAACCATGTAACGCAATGTTTTCAAAAATGTCGGCGGCCAAATGACATGCTAACTGGCTGAAGCTAACCCTTCAAATCCTGACCCCCAGACAGGGATGGATTGCTGCATGGGCCTACCGGGCCCAGGCCCAGGGGTCCAAGGGGTCAGGGGGCCCTGAAGCCCAAGCCTTTGCATGGAATCATTGCCTCAATATCAACAAATCAGGATGTAGGCTATGAATGTGATTGAATTTAGTATTGGCCATCCCCAAAATGCACCAGAATACAGGAAATCACATCAAACAAATGAAAAATGTTCTTGTTTTCTTGGGTCGCTTTTGATATAGACTAACAATGAAGTAAAATTGTCCTTTTTGGAATGGGGAATCATGGCTACTTCTGTAAAACAGCAAGAGTAGGCATGGTAGACCAACTGAATGAAAATTTACGTATACACCCACGAGTGCTTCCTTGTCTCGGCACGTAACGTCATTAAGAAAGCGCTTGCCACTGCAAAGATGCACATAGTATGATATAGGCTACCTAATATTATAGTTGAAAATACCTTCGAGAACTTGCCCCTCCACTTCCAATCAACTACAGTAGGTTATTCATCAAACGTCTATCAAAATAAGCAAACAATAAGTACCTAGGCCTATGTTAATAATTATAAGGTTATCACAATTAAAATAATAACTATATGGTAGTAGGCAGACAATCTGTTTTGTTTTGCGAGCAAATACATTTAGCAAATAGTTTATAAATGGAGCACGGAGGTCTGATGTGAATGACAGCTAGCTGAACCAATAAGACAACATAATTACCATTAGAATTAACTTAGCTTGGCCGTTAGCCTGGTCGGGACCAAGCTAGGTGCAGAGGATAAATCCCCATGGTAACTTATGTCCCATCTCTTTTGTGAAACCAAGTCAAGCTAAATTCATCCAGGATAACCTAAAAATCCCAACTTAATCCCTTATCTAGGTTTTGTGAAATACCCCTCAGGTCTAATCTGGACCATAAAAACATAACAAACTGTTCCAGCCAATCAACGACGAGATGTGAGTTTCAATTGCATGGGATGGAGGGGGAGGGAGTGGCGAGCTAGCTCTCTGTTTTGTTTAAACGTCAACAGAAGTGGGATGGTAAGAAAATGTTCCCTTTATTCGTATCCATGACAAACAAAACGACATAGGCCTAACTAAACCTTTTTTTGACTGTCAAAAAAACAACAAACAACATGAGCCTTTGCAAAAAATACCCCAATTCGAACCTGCACACCAGTGACATGAGGAATTTAGAGAGTGACGTGCTGACAAACACGATACCAAACACTTACCATGGCTTGCCTTGACACAACAAAATTACTTACACCTGCATAGGCTACCTTCATATTAACTTGGGATAGAAGCCTATTCACAGAGATAAATAACATTTTCCACAAACGCAACATTGCATTATCTTGATGCATTAACCTGATGGCAAACATTTGCCGTTTGATCAACTAGCCAACTAGCTCTGGTGGGAAAATGCGTGGGACTATGAGTTGTAGCGCTATCCTATTGCATGCAGATGAAATTTGAAAGACAACCGTTTATCCCACCCCTCGGATTGAGCAGTGCCAATGGTAAGTTCCCAGACCCTACATCTTGATGTGGGTCTGGCTCGTCAGGCTAATGAGATGGCGCTCCTGATAGTGCATCCACCGACCATGTATGTGCTGTGTGCCATGGGTTTAAACCCGGTTGACATTGTTCATGTTTTGTCATCTGTTTATTGTAATTTAAACCCTTCCTAAACAACATACTCTAAAAAGCAGCCATTCATGTTTTTATTGCTAACATTGCTCCTTAAAATTTCCAGCTGAACCCAACACATTAACATGACGTTGTTTTTTTTTTTTTAAATACATAGCTTTTGACTAGGACCACCATCATTGGCTATCATATAACATAATATTGAAATGATTTGACCAAGGGTTCCCCTGGTAAAGATGGGTGAAAAATACAATATTTCAAGTCTAAAATGCCCGGGCTGATTTTTTGTCCCAGTCCAGCCCTGATCTGAAGTAAAAAAAAAAAAACCTGCTTGTGATGACGTGCTAATTGTTTATCCCCAGTTAACATGCATCCCATTAAGATCTGTAACACCAGTCTATTAGCTGTGTCATTTTTCTGACCCCATGCTGTGCAAAAATAATTCAGTGGAAATGCATGGATTCCAGTTTCTTCCAGTAGCAGCAACTGGAATCCATGCATTTCCACTGAATTATTTTTGGAATCTGATCCCTTATCATACCTGTTCATTCTTACTCATCGCTCGACTTATCGTGACTAACTTCAAGATGGCTGCAAACGCTAAACTTTGTGAAGATACTGTCTGTATAAATCGTCTTGTGAGTGAACTACCAGTGCTTTTTCAAAGTTCTCAATGTCTCGTTTTAAATGTCAGGGCCCTCGAAAGTCTACCAATAAAGTGTGGAGATACATTGAGCCTCGTAAATGGTGTAAAACAGTGATTTATTTGCATGGCTAGCCCGATGCCGAAGCACCATCATTGAAAAAGCTGTTGGTAGCATCGGCTAACTAGCGCCAGATTTTGGAGTGCAGGGGACAAGCCGAGATGGGCTATGAGACATACGTTCACACGCGGTATCATGTTTCAACACACTTTAGGTCAATATCACACCGGAATTCTCCTTTAAAAGGAAATTAGAATAAAAGGTACTTTACCTTGTAAGAACCATTTTGGTACACTCCTTTAGGAGAAAAAGTCATTGATCCACCCCAGAAGTGACTTCCAATAGTGGCAGAAAACAGCATTTGCAAAGGCAGAACAATGGTAAAAAAAGACATGGTGTCTGACTTATTTTCTGTTCAGTGGAAATGGATTGCACACATTCTCTTTTTAAACACTTGTTTTACTTCCTGGTCTGACAGATACGCCCAGATGAAGATCAAGTTAGATGAGTATTGCTTATACTCATAATACATTTGTATTTATCCAGTTTCCTAAAATTATTTATTTATAAAGTTATACACAAGAGGAGTGGACCTATTTATTAGGCCTATACTTTTCTACCATTTACAGCACCATTTACATAATGAACCCTTATGGAGAAAATTTGCTTGACAGTTTTCTGGTATCTTTATAATGAAGTGAAATAATGGAATGTTGCTCAACTTGCAAGACCATTTGTATGGCTTTTACTGAGGGGTAGTTTCACAAGCAGGGTGAACGTTTTGTTTCACAAGGTCTAAAAATTAACCCTCCACTGCACAGAGTTGCCCTTAGGCATCGGAAAGTTTTTCTTAAACCCTAAATCCAGGATGAAGATGAAGGTGAAACTCTGCCTGAAGATGACAGTAGTTATTCCAAAACCTTTTGTGTAAAACATGTCACCCATCAGCTGGTGAAATCATTTATGGTCCAATCACCACAGGGGTGCCCCAGGGCTCAGTGCTGGGACCACTTCTCTTTGGTGTTTACACCATCTCACTGGGTCCAATTATCCGCTCGCACGACTTCTCATACCACTACTATATAGATGACACACAGCTCTATCTGTCATTCCTACCTGACAACCCCTTGGTGGCATTAAGTTTCAAATTGCTAATGCTTGACTACAAAATAGTCACTGACTCGCACACTCATACTTGAATGCCCTCATTCAGGCATATGCGAGTCGAAAGCTATCAACCGCTGCACACCTTTAATGAATGCTACCTGGCTCTGCCACACGTACGCTCATGGCAATCCAAACTTTTCTCATTGTTTTTTCCCCATTGGTCGAATGTGCTACCAGTTCCTCCCGGACCAGGGATATCATTCTATCTTCAAAAACCTCCTGAATACCCAACTCTTCTGAGAGTACCTCACTACTAACAGCTGGACATGCTTACCACTTACCTGGACACTTAGCTGGACATGCTTACCACTAGACATGCTTACCACTTACCACTACCTTCTTCCCTATCCTTACTATCCCTCTTCTCCCTCCCTGGGCTCTGCTTGAACTGTTATTCTATTCTATACTACTAGTACTTATTGCTGCACTAACAATATCCTAGTGGCACTGTACCTTTATTGTACCTTAATTGTTGTAAGTTGTTGTAAGGTAAAAGTGTCGGCTAAATGTAAAGGTAAATCCCTAACCAGGATGTCCGCATGGACAATACCTCATGTTGGCCAATAATGTGTGACAAGCAGGTGCAGAGTTCCTGGTTGCACAGCAACACCCAAAGTGATGTGTAGAAGGTGGTTCACAACAGAAAACTGCTTTTTGAAATTTCACACAGGGTGAAGAACATGTAGTAAGTGACACGACACAATACATGATATACGACATATAAAAATCAAAATGTTTGAAGTGATTTTAACTTTTTATCTGATTGCTTTAAAGGATTTTTGAATGTGTATTACACTCTGGAACGCACAATGTTGCCCTTTGGTAACAAAAAAATATTTCAGGTGGGAGGGTCCAAAAAATAGAAAAATATATATATTTTTATCAATAAAATATCCCAAAATAAAACCATAAATGATATGTAGTTTTTCACCATCAGTATAAGGTAATATTTGCATATGTGGTAGGATGATCCTTAATTGCGTGGAAATGGGGGGCGTGACACAGATTCATTCATCAGCGGAATCTTCACAGGTGCCGCTGGTTGTTTGATTGTTCTCAGCTCACGTTGCTGTTGGGGAAACAAGTTTGCTGGCTTTGTTTCTCCACGGTTTGGTGTTGTGGAGATTGCGCTGCAAAGTTTGTTAAATTCAGACACTGAAACTGGGCCTGGTGATTTCTGCAGTCTGTAACTCGCTCATAGTTGAGGCAGGTCGGGACATGTTGGATAGCAGTAGTGTTTCCAGGTTGTAGATAATTTAAGATAATTGTGTGAATATTAGTATTTACGCCCACCAGACCCCAACCCCTCCAATCCCGTCCAGAATTTTGTCTTGCACAATGCCCTCTGTTCATATGTGTCAGGATTTTTTTTATTCAAATGGTCTGATCAGATATTGCCTGATAAGCACAGTAAATGTGGTCACTATACATCTGGAAGCACTAAAAATTACTTGTCATAAACCGATAGGCCTACATTCATTCAACAAAATGTGCTTAAGGCCCTTTCGTATCATACAGACCTTCACAAACTCCTTCAAACATGATGAAAATGGTACTGTTCACTTGTCTGAGCACTGGAGCGCTGGCAACCTTGGTCAAGTTCCACCAACGATGCCGCCACAATTCTCATTCTTCTGCTTGGCACAGACAGTGCACCACCCACAGATGGCAGGCTCCATGCCCCCCTTTGGTGCCTCACATGTTGACTGGCACGGCAGGCATGACAACGCATGGCTGGTCGTCAGATGAGAATGCATTTTGGTAGAAGATACATCTTGGAGGCCGAAGAAGGCTGTTACACTCCTGGAGTTCATTCTAATTTTTTCCCCAAAATAACTTTCATTTCTGAATTCATGCATTTCTCTCCCTCTTTGTCTCTCTGCTCTTCTCTCAGGTGTTATGTAATCTGATTTACCAGGTGGCAATATTTGTTCAACCTCTTGGCCACACCCCTGCTTCAGTGTTGACCCTACTTCCCAGTAGTGGGAATAAAGCCTCCACTCTACCTCCACTCAAGCACAACCATGTTTTTTTTATATCTTTGATGTGTCTATTTTATGAAATAGATGGCTGCATAAAAATCTGAAATGGTAAAAGATGTTTATTTTTTGGGATATTTGGACCCCACAGATGTGGGATTCTACAAATGGAACATCTGGGATTCTACTAATTGGACATGGGACATCGGCTTTATAGTACATCATCAAATTACTATGACCATTATTATGATGTGCATAAAAAAGATACGGCAGATAAAAAAGACAAGTAGGGCACAGCAGAGAAAACATCATAAATACAGTAACCCTCTGAATAAAATGAAATACTAGAATGGTAGAAGAGAAAAGTAAAATAAATAATAAAACAATGACAAAAATAGTAAAATAGATACAATAAGAGGGTAAAATGAATAAAAGGGCACCTGAATAATAAATGGATAAAAAGTTTAGGGGAAAGCGTTTCACTGATTGTGAATTTTCTGAAAATTGGATGAAATTTGTGGAGTTTTCAGGAAAATTCAATATGATATCCAAATTGGATAAGTCGATGTCACAAGTTTGCATGCCTCAACGTTGGGACCTCTGACAATATTACCAGATACTGCTAATAAGTTTCCCAACACATCAAAAGTTAACATACGTCCAACTTTAACCTGTGGGTGGTGCTACAGCACTCAAGGTGCAGACATGAACCTTGAAAGGAATCATGGATGGGACTGTCTAAAACCAGCTACTCTGCTTGGCCCCCAACAAACTGGGCAAAACCTGGTGATGGTTGGAAGAGGAGGAGGAATCACCCTGCATGGAGAAAGCTTCCCTATAGACTTCCTTTCGTGCAATCATTCAATAACATTGTGAGCTAGGCATTTTCAGTTTTAACCACACTATGACAGTAGATTGTCATGTTACACAGTCAGCTCAGTTGCCCTCAGAAAAATAGCAAAATGCAATTGCCAATAGCAGTCTGCATAATAGCCATTTAAAACATGAATCTTACAGTATGTCAACTATTTCTAGAACACAAATAAATGATTTCACACTAAACCAGGAATAAAACACAGGTATACAGACACACACATGATGACAGACCACTAGCCCAATTCCTCATCCTACCTACACATTAGGCTTTCATTCTCAGGAGCAGTCAGGAACATTATTTTGATTACATTTACAGATGCATGACCTTAGCTTAGTACCTTAGTTGTTAAGGCCACTTTTGAAAACAATAACAGAGCAGACTCACCCACAGAATCACATCAACACACCATAGACAGTGGTCAAAAACACACCAAATTCTTTTTTGTCCTTTAGATTTCAGTTTGTCCTTTAGATAAGGCTTATACAGGTTACTGAGGCCTCTGTGTGACTGATTGCCTTCCTCAAGCTTTTCCATGCAGATGTTGCATGTTAATGCTTTCCTGGGTGGACTGGGTGCTGGACTCCATTGTACTTGCCGCGGCCAAACAGTCTCATGTTTATGTAGTCGTGATCCTGAAATTGTGACTTTCTTGATGCTCTCTGTTTAAAAAGGAAAAAACAAAGAAAGACAGACAAGAGTGAGGAGCAGTTATTCTGTGTACACTGAAGAAGAAAAAACTCTTTCTGGTTTCTAGTGTCGATACATATCCTCTACTTTATACATACTCTAATTTATTATCCCTCAGTTGAACATTCTTACAGCCACCCTACGTTGTATCAGTTCTTGGATTCATCTAAACGTAAGTATTTCTAAACTTTCTAAAATATTTCTATCTCTAAAACTGCCATGTTTAATGATTTAGCTGACCTGGCGATGTGTTTTTTTTTCTCCTGTAGAACAAATCATGATTTGTAAAAACACATTTGACAAATTCTCACAGGATATAGACAGACTGGAAAACCTTGGTCAGCCTTGAAAAGACGTATTAAAATGCTTTCCAACTAATATCATTCTATCATCTGTATCACTCTTAACTTTCTTAAGGATTTTTTGCAGTGCTACAGTTAAAAAGCAAGCCTGTTTGGTGTCAGCAGACAGCTGGATGGTTGTTCAGGTAGTTCAGACATAACAAGTAGTGTATTAGACATAGGCATGCTAAGTAGAATTTTCTCATAACAAACTAATTCCAGATACTAATAGAATATATATTATTTTGCTGCTTGGTGCTTCACTCACCCAGAATTTGAAGGTGACAGGGGTGAGGAGGAGACCGTAGAGGGTGACCAAGCCAAGAGCCACCAGCAGAGGGATGTGTCTGTGGTCAGGCATAGGGTTTGGGGGGCTGGTCACTCCCATAGTGGGCTTCACAGAAGGACAGTTGTACTCTGAGAAGCAGTCCGACAGCAGGGTGAAAGAGAGTCCAAAAAACATATAGAGACTACGTTACCATGTGTTATATACACAAGGGGGTGTGAAGAATTGGGAGAGTGACTGTGATATATGTAAATTATCACTATGGGCCCTATCATGACAGTCTAAAGTGCATCGTCACTAGTCAAAAGTTTATTCAAATTTAGTAAGATGTCCAGTCCAAATTAGGAGTGTTTTTGTTATCAAATGTTGAGTGCACAACAAGGTGTTCCTAAGTTTCTTAATCAGTCATGGGTGTGTTTGGGGCGTAACATCATTTAAACCAATGAGAATCCACAGAAACCAACATCTGTCATTTCCTTTAACGGCGCAAAGCGTGACGTCAAAGAATGCATTGGTATTTTGACAGTCAACGATGCATTTGAAGGAGTCTGCTTGCGAGACTGTATGGAACAGTCATTCCACTAAACCATGCTTTACTAAAACCTAGCATAGCCTTTACGCATTTGCACTCGTCTATTATTTGAACTCATTGGCAAAGTGAAACTAACTTCACCATGGTGTCAGTCAACGACAAGGCAGTTATACGCAGTAAGTTACTTTCACTATTGACTGACAATGGGTTACCATCGAAAACATAGGCTGGAAAAAGCAACACTTACCCTAATATTTTTCGAATGACTGAATAAAACAATGTTTATCCTGCAGGAGTTGTTTCTCGTGATAGTGCACCTTCAGCTGTGCTCTCGCCTAATCACTTTTAACCTTTATTATCAATTTGCAAATGCATTGTGAGATGTATTTCATAATATCTTCATTCTATTTATGTTTCCCATTGTAGCTTAATCGTGTAATTTCTAATGTTTTGCATGGATGTGCATGCGCGGGTGCGAGTTCATGGAGGATAGAAGGATGGTGCGTTGTGCACTCGCCAATATGACTGTTGACAATGCGCTCTTAAAATAACATATAAACAACTCGCCATAGACCTCTGACCAGGTTTCTCTTGGTCAGTGGCGTAATGTGTTTTAGGTGGTGTACAATAGCAATGTGCCAAGCCACTCCCTAGGTTGTTAATTACCACACCCCTGGGCGCATTGTTTAAAAAATAGACATGCAAAATAAGAAAATAAACTTTGTGCCGGGTGGAAAACGAGTTTTACGCCATGCGCCAGGGTGCAAAATAGGGGCCATTATCTTAATTATTATATTATGAATGTTAATAGCATGAGATCCAGTGCTCACCCTCCTCATGAAAATCTGATCAAAACACATTCATAACCACTTTGATAAGTCTAGAGAAGTACAATGTGGAATGATAGCACAAACATAGAGAAACAATTCTTAGCCTTTCACATTTTTAAAGTGGCTCAGTCTGCCACTGACCAGGCTATGTATGCCAACAGGATATCCCTTTAAAACAGCACCCTTTTGTATTCACAGTGTTTCTTAATCTAGTTTCTCAGACTCACTTATCTGCATTCACTACATTTTACATCATTCGCTCTGACAGATCAAAAAACAGATCAAATATGCAGATTATTTTTTTTCTATTTTTCTTTTTTTTTTCACATATGTGTGTGCGCTGAGTATATCTGTGTACATACCTATGAACACAACAGCTTCTGAGTTCCTTTTACAGGTGATTGGTGGCGGGTAGTGGACACAGACCT
This sequence comes from Alosa alosa, assembly GCF_017589495.1. NCBI lineage: Eukaryota > Metazoa > Chordata > Actinopteri > Clupeiformes > Clupeidae > Alosa > Alosa alosa. The sequence continues at coordinate 25,648,845 of NC_063211.1, read as the reverse complement.
CACAACCATAGATCCCGGAAGAGTTGACGTTCAGTTGCGAGATCAAGAAGTAGGAGTTATTGTCCGATTGGTTTATAAGCTGGCTGAGCTCTCTGGAGCTGAGGACCTTCTTGGACTGGTTGCTGCCATAGTTCACAGAGTGCAGAAGTTGTCCGTTTCTGAAGAGTTTGTGGCTCTTCTCATCACCGGGCACGCCAGGGCATGGCATTGAGACGTTCCCACAGACTGAGAGCGTGGAAAAGGAAGTACAGGTTAGCTAAGGCAAGTATAAAAGGTCAAAGGTAATGAATAGCATGGTGACTATTATAATGCTTATTTTGAAAACGTCCTTATTCATGTGTTCTAATCAACCTCGAAACCGAAGTCCTCATTCAAGTCTGGATCCAAGTCAGTCACTGAAGACGTGTTTGAGTCAAGTCAAGTCACAATTACCTGAGTCGGAGTCGAGACCCCATTATCTGAGACCGAGTCGAGTCCCCATTACCTGGGCCCGAGTTGAGTCCCCAATGCCTGATCCCGAGTCCAAATTACAGTATCAAGCTGTTATTGTGCCCCCCACAGCCCCTTAACTTGCTATCAAAGTAAGTGTGAATTTTAGAGGCCTTTTATGGTTTGGTCCTCTTCTATGCAGTAGTATGTTTAGAGGCCTTTTATGGTTTGCGTCCTCTTCTATGCAGTAGTATGTTGGGGAGGAAGCACAAGGAAGAAGGATGCGGGGCGAATTGACAGGCTGGTAAGGAAAGCTGGCTCTGTAGTGGGAGCTGAACTGGAGTGCATCACTTCACTATCTGACAAAAGGACCCTGAACAAACTGATCAACATCTTGGACAATGAGTGTCACCCACTCCACAGCACTACTGTTAAGCAGAAGAGCCTGATCAGCTGGAGACTTCGCTCACTGCCTTGCACAACAGACAGACTGAGGAAGTAATTTGTCCCTAGGGCCATTGAACTGTTCAATGCTTCACTTAAGGGAAGAGGAGAGATAGACTTCTCTGCATAGTCTGTCTGCCTCTTCACCCCCTCCATGTTTGGACGGTAATTGTAAAGCAATTTACAAAAGATTCACTGAACAAAAATGCTGATGTGGTACATGAAAATTTAGCTAAAAATGTGGAGAATGCAATGCAATCAAGCATTTTGGACGATATATTGTCACAAGCTGGCAGAATAGACAACAGCTGGCAGAATAGACAAATATTTCTAGCCTCACGTCAGCAGCGCTGCATCACCCATATAGCCTACATTAAAACAACCAGCGGATGGTGGGCGGGTGCGGTTTTGAAAAATTGGTCAAAAACTTTGGTGCTGATGGATGATAAGTTTTACTATGCAGTTATGGTTGAAATAATAGCCCATCAGCGATCTCTAGGTGTGTGCCTCTCTCTTGCCCAGAGGGGAGGGAGAGGCTGAGGGTCGATTCAGCATGGATTCTAAACTCTGTAGTGGATAGGATCTACAATTAGGTGTTAACAATACTACTACGCTTAGGTCGGCAAGTACTCCCAAGTGCTATTGCTACCACACATTGTAGTTCTCCTGTTTATTCGCTTTGGAAAATCGCCACATTTCATGTTGTGTGGTCGTAGACATTTCTATCAACTACTCGTGCAACTGTATTTAAGTCGGGAAACGTGGATGTTTTTGATTACTTCTACGGCTAGTTACGGCAAAGCCCGCTAGCATAGCAACATGCTAACACAGTCCAGCCGTGCACCAGAGCGTTTGAGTGCATTTACTGATTTATAAACAAGCAGCAGTAGTGCTTTAAAGTCAATTCTGTGACTTACTGGAAGCCAGTGCAGGCTTGACTTAAGAATTGGAGTAATGTGGTCAGTTCAGTTTTTGTTAGAATCCTAGCTGCTGCATTTTGTATCACCTGAAGCTGTTTGATTGTCTTTTTAGGAAGGCCTGTGAACAGTCCATTGCAGTAATCAACCCTGCTGGAGATAAATGCATGAATGAGTTTTTCTAAATCATGTTTTGACATCAGCCATCTAAGTTTGGCAATATTTTGAGATGGTAAAAAGCTGATTTAGTTATCACTTTCATGTGGCTGAAAATTAGATCACTGTCAATTAATACACCAAGATTTTTAACAGTATCATTTGCCTTCAACCCTTTTGTGTCAAGGAGAGTGCAACCCTAAGTCTTTCCTCCTTTTTACCAAATATAATTACTTCAGTTTTTTCTTTGTTAGGCTAAAGAAAATTTTGAGACATCCAGGTGTTGATTTGTTCTATACACTGACACATAGATTCAAGGGGACCATAGTAATTTGAGTCATCTGCATAGCTATGATATGAAATCAAATTATTTTGGATGATTTGTCTAAGTGGGAGCAGATAGAGGTTGAATAATAGTGGCCCCAAGATCGACCCCTGGGGAACACCACAGGTCAAGGACGACGTTGGTGTTGAGGTACAGTTTCTGATGGCAACAAAGAAGCTCCTTTCTTGTAGATATGATTTGAGCCAGTTGATAACCATGTCTGTAAATCCAACCCAGTGTTCTAGTGTGTGTAGTAAAATATTGTGAAAAAGTGTGTAAAATATCAACAGTGTCAAATGCTGCACTAAGGTCCAGTAGCACTAGGACTTATGTTTTACCTGAATCTGTGTTCAGGCGTATGTTATTGAAAACTTTAATGAGAGCTGTGTAATGAACATACAGTAAAATTGACAACTAGATGTACCGCAGAGCGGTACAAAATATGACCAAATATTATATATGTCCAAATTTCCGTCAAGGATTCCCGGGACACTGAAAGACCGGGGTAAACGAAACTTGGTGGGCATGTAACCCCACATGGATAGCATGGAACCATCATTTTTCGTTTTGATCTGTAGGCCCCCCGCTGGACTGCACCCCCCGAAAGGAGGGTAGGGCAGACACAGTTTTCTGTGAATATCTTGAGAACCGTAAGGTTTAGGAGGACCATTTTTTGTTTGTTTGTTGATGTCAAGGGGCCATGTCAACCCATTCCATAACCACTCATTTCATGTATAAGCCACCTAGTTAAACACAAAAAAGTAAAAATGAGGTGTTGTAACGCGGGTATCTGTGACCTAACATAGTCAAAACTGCACGAAATTGGAAGTGACACCCTCTGAATGCACACCAAGTTTATTCAATTCCGTTAATGGGGGGCCACACAATAAATTAATTTATGTTACTATCCACCAACTGGCCTGTAGGTGGCGGAGACAGTTTTCTGTGAATATCTCGAGAACCGTAGGGGCCTAGGAGGTCCACCTTTTTTGTATGTTGGTCTTGGGCATGTCAACCCATCCCATTACCACTTATTTCATGTATAGCGCCACCTAGTTAAAAATTAAAAGCAAAAATTAGGTGTTTTCGACAATATCTCTGGCTGACATGGTCAAAACTGCACGAAATTGAAAGTGTAGGATCATTATGACACCCTCCGAATGAATGCCAAGTTTGTGTACTTTCGCTCATGGGGGGGCCTTATAATAAAATAATTTATGTGTACATTTAGTGACCGCATTACACCAACAAAGGATTCCCCGGACACTGAAAGACCGGGTACACCAAACTTGGTGGGCATGTAACCCCACATGGATAGCATGGAACCATCGGTTTTCGTTTTGATCTGTAGCCCCCCGCTGTACTGGACCCCCCGAAAAGAGGGTAGGGCAGACACAGTTTTCTGTGAATATCTTGAGAACCGTAGGGCCTAGGATGACCAATTTTTTCCATATGTTTGCCTCCAGGGGTCATGTTAACCCATTCCATGTGCACACATGTGCATAAACAGATACACACGCACACACATACATTTACAGTAATCATACGTATGACACATACTCACACAGTAAACATATGTACGCATGCATGCACATGCACAAACACACATACGCAGGCAAACACACAAGCACGCACATACACACACACACACACCCACACACATAAACATAAACTTGTACACGCACACATTTCAAGAATTTTTCCCGTCATCTACTTCCTGAATTTTTAGACAACGATACCCGGGACACCAAACCACCGGGGTACATGAAATTTGGTGGGTATGTAGCCCCACTAGACTTTTACGGAAAAATTTCGTTTCGTAGAATTTCATCCATGGGGGGGTCTAAAAAAAACAGGTTATGTGTACATTTAGTGACTGTACACTCATTGGCCTGTAGATGGCGGTGCACACATATACACATGCACACACACACAGGCACCCACATACTATCGGTATTAGAACGGCCGATACATAATTACAAATTCAGTAGGATTAAAAGAAAGCTAAAATAAATATTCATCATTATCATGGCTACATTTTCAGTATTGGCGATAAGTGGTCGTTTGTCCACTAGATGGCGCATCGTTGCAGTGAGACGTAATTTTGGTGGAAGTTAAAAGTGGGTTGGAAAAACAATGGACGCTTCCTACAAGGACTGTAATTTACCCCAGCGAACATCTAATAAGGATAGGACGATGTTCACATTAAGTGTAATTCCCATTTCTTCTTGAAGCCGAAATAAATCTGAGGATGTTTATCGGACTTGCTTGGTTTTTACTGCAGGTACGTTCATCTTGTAATATCAATAAGGACCTAGGTAATGTTACCGTTAGCATTGGTTGAGTGATGGAGGCCAATTTGATTGATTGCATTTGTAGAAAACTATAAATACGGTTATACCAAGCAAATTGATAGCAGCACTGTTTGTATCTTTCGACTGTCATTTATTGCACGTGCTACAAAATCATTCTGCGCAATGGAAGATTTACCAACGTTACACCGGTCTGATACAGTTTTGCCTATACATGCGTGAGACTGAGACGCAGGCGCGTCGTTAGACCTGGGCATTCGGGGCCTTTAGCCCAGGATTGTCTGGGGATAGCCCCGGATCTATGGGCCGTCAACAACAACAACAACAAAAACTCTAATCGTGAATGAAATAAATAGCCCCGTAGAAGAGACTTTTGTGTTTTGTGTCCATTGTGTGCATTAACAGCAGCGCAAGAAAATCTGACGTGATCTGGGCAGGTTTAGAATCATTTGTTGCAAAATGTTGCAATTTCAAGTACCTTCTCCTCTACGCTATATCGCATTGCTGTTTCGTGCTTCTACTAGCCTTAGCGAAACTAGATGTACCACAGAGCGGTACAAAATATGACCGCCGCCCAGTCCAGCACATTTTTTCCACAAAAAGAAATCACGCTGAAAGGCCTATATGATTCTAACTGTCTCACTAAATTGCATTATCCACACTCAATTCTCACTGGTATCTGCTAGACAACAAGTACCAAAACATGATTAGTTCATAGATTTCACATGTAAAATTCATTTTATACAACCCCACCTCCATCTTGCCTGTTTATAATTCTGAGAAATTCTTGATTGTTTGTGTTATGTTTATGTTGTGTGTGTGTGTGAGTGTGAGTGTGTGTGTGTGTGTGTGTGTGTGTGTGTGCGTGTGTGTGTGTGTGCTTGTGTTTGTGCCTGTGACATTACTGTGAATGTATGTGTGTGTGTGTGTATCTGTTTGTGCACATGTGTGCACATGAAATGGGTTAACATGACCCCTGAGGCAAACATAATGAAAAGAAATGGTCATCCTAGGCCCTACAGTTCTCAAGATATTCACAGAGAACTGTGGTCTGCCCTACCTCCTTTCGGGGTCCAGTCCAGCGGGGGCTACAGATCAAAAACTAAAAAAATGACGGTTCCATGCTATCCATGTGGGGTAAATGGCCCACCAAGTTTCGGTACCCCGGTCTTTCAGTGTCCCGAATCCTTGTTGGTGTAATGCCACTAAATGTACACATAAATTATTTTATTGCAAGGCCCCCATGAACGAAAGTACACAAAACTTGGCATGCATTCGAGGGTGTCATAATGATCCTACACTTTTAATTTCGTGCAGTTTTGACCTTGTCAGCCAGAGATATTGTGATGAAAACACCAAATTTTTGCTTTTTAATTTTTAACTAGGTGGCTATACATGAAATAAGTGGTAATGGGATGGGTTGACATGCCCCTTAAGACCAACATACATAAAAAGATGGACCTCCTAGGCCCCACGGTTCTCAAGATATTCACAGAACGGCCCCCATGAACGGAATTCCACAAAACTTGGCGTGCATACAGAGGGTGTCATAATGATCATACACTTCCAATTTCGTGCAGTTTTGACTATGTTAGGTCACAGATACCTTCAATTACAACACCTCATTTTACTTTTTGTGTTTAACTAGGTGGCTATACATGAATTGAGTGGTTATGGAATGGGTTGACATGGCCCCTTGAGATCAACATACAAAAAAAATGGTCCTCCTAAACCCCACGGTTTTCGAGATATTCACAGAAAACTGTGTCTGCCCTACCCTCCTTTTCGGGGTCCAGTCAAGCAGGGGGTTACAGATCAAAACGAAAAACGATGGTTCCATGCTATCCATGTGGGGTTACATGCCCACCAAGTTTAAATGTACCCGGTCTTTCAGTGTCCTGGGACTCATTGACGGAAATTTGGGCATGCGAAAAAAGAAAAAAAAAAAAAAAAAAAAAAATCTGACTAAACCTATATGACCGCCGCTTCGCTGCGCGGCGGTCATAATAAGTGTACAGAAGGACAAATGGATATTAGAAGTTTCTTTAGAAAAAAAAGGGCAGAGCAGGGACAAGAAGTGGAAACTCAGTGTGTCATCATCTCCCGCAACCCAGGAGGACATTTCGATCAGCTCAGGTTCGTGAAACAGCCCTAAAAGACAACGTTGATCAATGCTGATGTTACTAGCTAGCAGGCTACCACTGCACCTCACTAACTTGAAGGACACTTTGTTTGAATAACTAGAAAGAGACACTAACTTATAGGCTAGTGACAAATGGTCAGAAAGAGCTTTAGTTTTTGACATACCCCTACCGGAGGTAGAACTAAACCCAACAATGTTTTTCCTCATCTCTATATCCATATATGAAATGGATTCTTGGCTAAAATTATTTTACTGCTAAGATTGTTAAATTAACAGATATTGTTATACACCCCAAAATCAAAAGGACTAAAATATAGCCTGTCTGTATTGGAGTTAAGGCATATAAATTAGTGCAGATCAATCACACAAGCTCTGAGAACTTTGAAACTTGGCATGTTTATAGTCAGGAAGTTGCTTTTACCTACTAGAAATGACTGTACGTGAATATCTTGATGTAAAGAATGAATAGACATGTAAACATACACCTAAAAATAAGCGGACATACAAAAACTAGATGTACCACATAGCGGTACAAAATATGACCGCCTTAAGCTCAGTCCTGTACATCCTTTCCGCGAAAAAATAAATTACACTTCAATTTGTCTCCATATTTTACTCCATCCCCCACTCTTGAAACTTTTGTGTATGCTTGTTTGGCATGCCTGAGTGTGTGTGGGCTGCACAGAGAGTAGCCTACTGGTGCTGAAAAGGTGAATAGATTGTAGAATAGCCAAAGAAGATGTAGCATTGTTATAAAACCTTTAACATCTCTAAACAATCACAAGTAGGGCAGTTCATCACAGTTCATCCATTGCAACTGGATTGATGAAAGGTCACTTACACCTGTAGGCTACATTGTATTTGGGAAAAGCAAAAGGTATCAGCATAATGTTATTTATTTATTTATTTATTTATTTATTTAAAAAACAAAAACATCTCTGTCAGTTCCATGCCGCTTTCAACAGCTATTAAAAACAAAGGTCATTTTGGATGGATGGATTTTTGTGAATGTTTCTTCTTCTACATAAGATTTTAGTCATCTTTAGTTCATGTAATACTTTATTGTCAATTCAGAAATTAAGTAACAGTAGTCTGAAACGCTATTGTTAATGCACAAATTAAGTAAAAGTCTGAAATGCTGTTTTACATCTAGTGGTGCAAATAACTGACATGTCCAAATGGGCCTTGATGAAATGCGCCGCTAGACTGTTCATACACATTTTAACGGGCCAAAGTTGAAGAGCTGTTGTCCGCTATTGTTCATGCAAATATAGGCTGATTCATGTTCCCTTGCATTGTGTAACTGAGGTCCATGGCTAGTCTGGCTTTCACCAGACCAACCTCAATCTTTTAAGAAATCAAAAAATAAATAGCGGGCAGATCAGGCTGGGTTCACCAAGCCTAGTCCATAGGCACCCGATATTGTTCACGCTCTGGCTATTCTAAATGCAAAAATGCATCAGGGAGTTATGACAAAACTGTAACTAACACACTAGATCCTAATAGAAAGCTGTTAGCTTCCCTAAGCTACAGGTAGGCTTATAAGGTAGGCCTATTTACAACATAAATTGTCAATAGGCTATGCTGGCTTACACAAATAAAATATCCTTTGAAACCAATGGCTTGACGCCTTACAGTATCAAGCGGACTTAAACTGCCATATCGCGGGCGAAAAGTTGTAATAAAATTCACGCAGCTCCATGAGTCAAGGAAAGCGCGAATGAAGTAGCCACTTCTAAATGGGACCCACTACACAGTAGCTTAAGGTGTGTTGCTAAAGCAGCCATAATGAAATGAAGGTGTCATTGTTTGGATACTTCACACACACGTGCTTTTTAATTTCACAGACTACAACTACCAAGCTGGAATCAAAGCACATCGATTCCCCTCTCACACCCTGCACGCACTTAAAACAAAATAAACAGGCGTCTCAGTCTCACGCATGTATAGGCAAAACTGTATCAGACCGGTGTAACGTTGGTAAATCTTCCATTGCACAGAATGATTTTTGTAGCACATGCAACAAATGACAGTCGAAAGATACAATTACAGTGCTGCTATCAATTTGCTTGGTATAACCGCATTTATAGTTTTCTACAAATGCAATCAATCAAATTGGCCTCCATCATCACTCAACCAACGCTTAACGGTAACATTACCTAGGTCCTTATTGATATTATAAGATTAACGCACCTGCAGTAAAACCAAGCATGTCCGATAAACATCCTCAGATTTATTTCGGCTTCAAGAAGAAAAAGGGAATTACATTTCATGTGAACATCATCCTATCCTTATTAGACGCTCTCTCATGGTAAACTATAGTCCTTGTAGGAAGCGTCCCATTGTTATTCCAACCCACGCTTAACTTCCAACAAAATTACGCCTCACTGCAACGAATTTTAGAACCTTCATCTAGTGGACAAACGACTACTTATCGCCAATACTGGAAATGCAGCCATGATGATGATGATGAATATATATTTTGGCTTTCTTTTAATCCAACTGAATTTGTAATTATGTATCGGCCGTTCTAATACCGATAGTATGTGGGTGCCTGTGTGTGTGTGTGCATGTGTATATGTGTGCACCGCCATCTACAGGCCAATGAGTGTACAGTCACTAAATGTACACATAATCTATTTTTTTAAGACCCCCCCATGGATGAAATTCTACGAAACTTGGCATACCCCCAGAGAATGCCAGGTCAATCATACAAATAAAATTTGGTGCAGGTCTGAACATCTTAACTGAAGATAGGGCGATTAAAGCAGAATAATATTGCATTTTCATTTTTACCGGGGGTGCAAATCACAAATGAGTGATTATGGGCCAGATTGATGTGGGCCCTTGAGACCAACATACCATTAAAAGATTCTTCATCCCTCAGTCCACGGTTCAGGTACGGTTCGGGGCCCAGCACGGGAGAGTGGACCCCGGGGATCTAAAACAAAATTTTTCCGTAAAAAGTCTAGTGGGGCTACATACCCACCAAATTTCATGTGTCCCGTGGTTCGATTGTCCCGGGTATCGTTGACCAAAAAATCAGGAAGTAGATGACGGAAAAAAACTTTGACAATCCCTATATGACCGCTTCGCTAGCGGCGGTCATAATAAATATCTATGCAGAATGTTTTCATTTACTTTGTAGCTGCTTTACCAGGGATTATCATAGAAACACATAGATGGCTTATGAGAAAGGTAGGGTTGTTCTGAATCCAACAATACCAAATATGTAAATATAGTATGACGAATCAGGGTGTTCTGTCACTCAATGTATGTGGTGTCCAAAATGAAAGAAAACGAAACACTGGCAAAATACAGTCTCAAGTCCAAATCACATTATCAGTGGTGAGAAGAATGTTGACATTCATTGTTACTGCAAGGTAAGCAGGGCTCGAATTATCTTTTTGTCTATAAGGGGGTCTCTCTATCTCATAAAAAGTTGGCACATCCCGAGGCGATACAAAAATAGCCTAGGCGCGAGTGGTGCTTTTGCGCAGTATGCGCACGGTAGGCCTAGGCTATACCTTGATACACGCACACCTGACAGATTTTCATAGAAATTGATTCCTTTGAATTAATTTCAACATATTATTGATTGCAATAGTCCATATTTCATTTCAATTTCACAATACAAAGAAATAGACTAAACGATTTAGTCGGAGTGTCATTCTCAATTTCATAACGCAACTCATTTGAACCAGACCACCGTCTCAGATAGGCTATCTGGAACCATAGGCTGAGGATAGCTACAGATCAATTCACACAATCATTGAAGTAGGCTGTATTATGGGTCATAATTCATGGGTTTGTCAATAAACATAGAAGAGGCGAAGCGCAAGTTCAACAGCAAACAGGACTTTTTCAGCACGTATCAAATCATGTAGGCTAGCCCAATGGACGCCTATGTAAATAGACAAAACACTCGCATCAAAGCAGGGGTGAGTTCTTCGGACTTGGCGAAAGTGCTGTCAAATCGATCGTTATGCAGTTTGCTCATATAGTCTAGTGGTGTGGTGGTGAAGTGCAGTCATGCTTTGTTCAAGAGGGTAGGTCGATGTCCAGTAGTAGCCTATATTTTAATTTAACGTCTTTGGTAAGAGACAGGGACATCACTATGATTGAAAGACAGTGGGGGCTTAGCCCCCAGGGTTGTAAATCACACCTTTAAAGGGCTTCAATGAATTAGGTACCCTTTGAGGCCTAGGCCATTTTCAGTGTAGGCCTAATTTTACTAGTAAGCTCAATGTAAGGGCCATCTGTTATACTAGGCTATATAGTTTTCAAGTCAGTATAGGCTACCCATATCTGGGAAAGTATATGATGTGATCATGCATGTATTAATATAATATACAATACAAAACACTAAAAGATTTCTATAGTTATTTTTTTGTAAGGGGTTATTCATAAGAGAAGTGAAACCTGACCAGGGCCGGCGCTAGCCATCTGCAAGCGGCCACATCTGTCAAAGAAACGTCACCAACGCAGCCAGTTAACATGGGTGCCAGTTGCCATGTAACACCGGCACTGAACCTGACTAAGAGAACACTGACTAGACTTGCACAATAATCCTCTCTTGAGCCATCGCTGACTGGATGTGAAAGTTGCAGAATACCATGGAATTATGACGGTAGATGTACAGATTGAGAAATTACACACTGCCTTTTCTCTCCGCCCTTCCTCTCCTGTAGCATTTGACAGAATGGAACTTTTTCTCTGGGCAAAAGTTAGTGATACACAACCCAAATGCATTGCTTTCAAGGCACCCATAGCCCATTAATTGAAGGTGATTACGTCCAAATGTTTATCCCGGAGATCTAACGCTCACACCTGTGCACTTGACAGAGGTGCATGGCGATGTTTATTCTACAGGCTATTTTAATGTCATATTTTGGGTGTTGTATGGTGCACTTTGGCAGAAGAGACGTTCTCCTTACACGGTCTTTAAACATCAAAATATTCGAATGCCATGGCGTGAGTCATTACGATTGGCCTTCCTTTTCATTCTCAAAGTAGGTTAAAATTTCATGTTCATCAGCCCGATTTTCAAAATCTCTCCCGATCCCCCGATCCCCCGGACAAAAAAGACTAATTTCTGGGCTCTAGCCCCGAATGTTTTAAATAGCTAGCGACGCCCTGCTGAGACGCCTGTTTATTTTGTTTTAAGTGCGTGCAGGGTGTGAGAGGGGAATCGATGTGCTTTGATTCCAGCTTGGTAGTTGTAGTCTGTGAAATTAAAAAGCACGTGTGTGTGAAGTATCCAAACAATGACACCTTCATTTCATTATGGCTGCTTTAGCAACACACCTTAAGCTACTGTGGGTCCCATTTAGAAGTGGCTACTTCATTCGCTTTCCTTGACTCATGGAGCTGCGTGAATTTTATTACAACTTTTAAGCCGCGATATGGCAGTTTAAGTCCGCTTGATACTGTAAGGCGAAGACATTGGTTTCCAAAGGAGATTTTATTTGTTATCAAGCCAGCATAGCCTATTGACAATTTATGTTGTAAATAGGCCTACCTTTATAATCCTACCTGTAGCTTAGGGAAGCTAACAGCTTTCTATTAGGATCTAGTTTGTTAGTTACAGTTTTGTCATAACTCCCTGATGCATTTTTGCATTTAGAATAGCCAGAGCTGTATATCTCAATCGAAAATTAAACAATATCGGGTGCCTATGGACTAGGCTGGGTGAACCCAGCCTGATCTGCCCGCTATTTATTTTTTGATTTCTTAAAAGATTGAGCTTGGTCTGATGAAAGCCAGACCTCAGTTACACAATGCAAGGGAACATGAATCAGCCTATATTTGCACGAACAATAACGGACAAAAGCTCTTCAACTTTGGCCCGTTAAAATGTGTATGAACAGTCTAGCGACGCATTTCATCAAGGCCCATTTGGACAAGTCAGTTATTTGCACCACTGGTTAGATGTAAAACAGCATTTCGTTTCAGACTACTGTTACTTAATTTGTGCATTAACAATAACGTTTCAGACTACTGTTACTTAATTTGTGCATCTACAATAAAGTATTACATGAACTAAAGATGACTAAAATCTTTAGAAGAAGAAGAAACATTCACAAAAAATCCATCCATCCAAAAATGACCTTTGTTTTTGATAGCTGTTGAAAACAGCATGGAACTGACAGAGATGTTTTTGTTTATAAATACATAAAAAATAAATAAATAACATTATGCTGATACCTTTTGCTTTTCCCAAATACAATGTAGCCTACAGGTGTACAGTTGTGCTCAAAAAAATAGCAGTGCCTTTAGAAAAAAGAATAAAAAGAGTAAAAAAATGTCAAAATGTTTCAAACAAATTGTACTTTCATGAACACAGATGCATTGGGGACACAGTACATTCTATTCCAAAGCAAAACAATTGGGCAAAGTCATCAAAACTTAAATAATAATAATGATATTTCATAGAAAGTCCATGTTCAAAGAAATAGCAGCGTTGCCATCTTTCCTTGGAAACTCAAAAATGTACTGTACAAACTAAGAAATTCTTGATAAGTGAACTTGGCTGAGTATCCTAAACTAATATTTTGTTGCAAAACCACGGTTTCTGATAACTGATAACCTGATAACCTGATAACACGGTTCACTGAGTACTGTGGCTTGAATTCGGTGTTTGCAGGGCGTCTGACATACTGGAAGAGGTCATGCTGAAGAGGAAATGCCTTTGAGGTGAACCTTTCAACAAGATAATGACCCGAAACACACCAGCAAGCGAGCAAAAGCATGGTTCCATATGAACAGGATTCAACTGATGGAGTGTCCAGCACAATCTCCGGACCTTAATCCCATAGAAAACTTGTGGGCTGACATAAAAAGTGCAGTGCATGAGGCAAAACCAAGAAACAAAGAGGAATTGTGGAATACAGTACAATTAACCTGGGCTGCAATACCTGTTGAACGATGCCAGAAGTTGGTTGACTCCATGCACCACAGATGTGAAGCAGTTATCAGAAACCGTGGTTTTGCAACAAAATATTAGTTTAGGATACTCAGCCAAGTTCACTTATCAAGAATTTCTTAGTTTGTACAGTACATTTTTGAGTTTCCAAGGAAAGATGGCAACGCTGCTATTTCTTTGAACATGGCATTTCTGACTTTCTATGAAATATCGTTATTATTATTTAAGTTTTGATGACTTTGCCCAATTGTTTTTCTTTGGAATAGAATGTACTGTGTCCCCAATGCATCTGTGTTCATGAAAGTACAATTTGTTTGAAGAATTTTGACATTTACTCATTTTTCTAAAGGCACTGCTATTTTTTTGAGCACAACTGTAAGTGACCTTTCATCAATCCAGTTGCAATGGATGAACTGTGATGAACTGCCCTACTTGTGATTGTTTAGAGATGTTAAAGGTTTTATAACAATGCTACATCTTCTTTGGCTATTCTACAATCTATTCACCTTTTCAGCACCAGTAGGCTACTTTCTGTGCAGCCGCACACACACACACTCAGGCATGCCAAACAAGCATACACAAAAGTTTCAAGAGTGGGGGATGGAGTAAAATATGGAGACAAATTGAAGTGTGATTTATTTTCGCGGAATGGATGTACAGGACTGAGCGGCGGTCATATTTTGTACCGCTATTCGGTACATCTAGTTCCAAATGACCTTGACCCTATTTAAAAGAAGAAGAAAAAATCCAACTTCTGAGTCCGAATTGGATTGCAATTGGCATACTGACTGACTGCTGGAATGTTCACCAGGGCAGAATATGTCCCCTGTGAACTGAATGCAAAAGTGAAGTGTTCAAAAATGTTAAATTTTACCAAAGTACCAAATCTAATACTTCGATGCACACAAAAATGTAAAATTTTACCAATTTAAAGGGAAGTAAGACTTGTGTGCATCGAAGTATTACATTTTTTACTTCAACTCAATAAGTATTATTAGTGTGCTCAGAGTAGTATACTATTAGAGACATGCTGAAAAGCCTAGTTCAGAAGGCACACCTAGACAAACAGGAAGCAGGGCAATGGTGCCATACTAATGCAGGAACATTTCTTCACTTTTCCTACAGCAAAAAACTGTCTAGGAAGGAGCCTAGGGAGAGAAATCAGCTTCCTGACTCTTATCTTATATTTAATCATCTAAAAAATGCATGCAAAACCCAAGTGTAGTTATGAGAATACTGTAATCGGTTCACATCTGTGGATTCAATTCTGCATATAACAGACATGCAGACAGGCAGTGCATGCTTGTGGGTAATGGAATGGAATTTTATAAGACAGGCGTCTGCCACTGATTCTGCGTACTCTTCCTCTGCACTGGCATTTGGCACACACAAAGGTGTTCATTTTTAGGACGTGATGTGTGGAAGTTCTTTCACTTATCTTTTGCTTTGAAACTTTCGACAAAAGCTTTCCATTGAACTCCAACCCACTCCTCCTTAAAGGCTGCAGAACACTCAGATGGTTTCTGTATCTCGCATTGTTCAGTTCTCTGAACTGTCTCACACAACAGAAGGAATACTTGAATCATCAAGCTCCTTTGAAGTTGCACAGAAGATGAAAATACTTTATAGAACTATAGAACCAATGGTAGATTTTTAAAAATAAATAACACAATTGGTAATTTTGCATTTTTATTGCAATTACAAACTGTGATCCACATCTATTGAAGACCAATTTGGCAAAAGTGTCGATAAAACTTTGGTAAATGGCAAATATTAGAGATTATAGATTCAAAAAATAACTATGTACATTTACAATTAACTGTACAATTAACAATTAACATTTCTAGGTGGAGAGATATACCACAACAGGCGTACCAAGACTATCACTCCAATCCCAATAGATTCCTAAAATAAATATGATATAACTTTTTGACTGGTTGAAAGTTTCTTCACAACATGAGTATCCGGAAATGAGGAGCAACTTTGGCATCATATGCTGATAACACTCTGAACTCTGGCATGGTCTTTGTATTTCACATTTGACCAGTTCTCTGAATTATCTATCATTATATGTACAGGAGGAAAAATTGTGAGTGATGCAAGTCACCCCTCACAATCTGTTTGATCACCAGGCTTCTTAATAATACAAGAATACATACAAGAAAAGGCTTTTGCAGTTTGTAATTACATAACACTTCTGATCCTGCCCACTATGCAAAAAACAAGTGTGGCCTGACAGATACAGCCTTTCAGGTCTTATTTTTTCATTATTATATGTGCCCTCTTATTTACTTATTTAACTTTTTTGTTTACTTGAATTTGGTTTGTCTGTGGACTTAAAATTGGTAAAATATGATGTCAAATTTTTCGATGTACAACATCTATATTTGTTTGATTTAAATGTGGAGAATTCCGGTGGTTTTTCACATAGGCTAGATCTCTGTTTCTCAAGGTCACTGCGTACGGTTGGTATGGAAAAAACCCTGAAAACAATTGGTTATACCTAGCTCGAGTTGTTGCAGCCAACAGCTAAAGCTACCACGTAGCTACAGTGGGGGCATGTTCATGAGCCATATGTTCATGCCCCCAGTAGTGTAGCACTATTGGCTCTTCAACCAAGTATGCACAGATCTAAGGGATAGTTTTTGGGTATGTCACGGATAGAGCCAAAATGGAAAGAGTACAAAGACTGACTAGGCTACATGCCAGCTCACAGATTTGGAACAAAAAAAAACATAACATTTCAAATTTTATATTTACCATTTTTTCATCACCTATGCATCCAGTTATATCAAAAACCTTTTGCAACATTATACAGAAGATAGCACTAACCTTTACAGCCACTGAACATCTCTGGTTGAGCCTCGCAAATCACATTAAGACAAAGGTGGACAGCAAAAACCCAGAGCATCATGGCAGCCATTCCTCTATCCATATAGCACGGCAACGGGCTTGGACACCGACAGACTCCCTCCAAAAACTCAGCCAAGAGATCAAATGTACAGCAGTCCACACACCAAGCTCCAGCGGAATCAGCAATTAACTACAACACAAAACAGAACAAAACAGAACACGGACATGTACGGAGATCTGTGTGGTCGAAAGCAGAGCAGCAGGGCATGGCAGGCTGGTTGCGGCGACCTGTAGCAGATTGTGCAGAGACTGCTTGATTCTGTCACTTACTTCCACCTACTCAAAGCAGCAGAAGAGTGACAAAGAGACATCTGCTCCAGGTGCCAAACAGGAAGCTTCCTTGCACGTCTTCCCTTGTGCAAGCACTTCTGAAGGGCACTTCAGATCAATTAACCCCTTCAAATACAACAGTGCATAAAATACAGATATTGGACAAAACACTACAATTAAAACCCTGATCCTTACCCTTATCTGAACCTTAGCCTTACCTGTTCAATCACTACAATTAACAAACAGGCCCTTTGAAGGGTTTTCATAGAAAAAGAATAATACCTTTGCATTTACCCATTTCTGAAATGAATATCATATGCTTCTTGATTTGTGGACATCGGGGTCAAGAATACATCAAGCAAAAAGGGATCTGTCTGATGCTTTTATTTCACATTCCATGTCTCACTTCTATATTCAGCTTCCACATTCATACCAGGTGTGGCAAGTGTTTGATGCCATACTGTTACACACAAATATGTTCAACTCCAAACAGCGCAATAATTTAAATTGTTGAACTCTATCAACAGCCAGTATGTATAACTATATGAATCCATTTGTCACTATGTCTGCATTTAAATTATTCATATTTGTTTGACTATAATGACCTATGACTAGAAGCACACAGTCAAACAGTGAATAATCAAAACCTGATATTGAATCACAATTACAAATGAGTAGATATACAGTAAATTATATTACATAAATATAGATAGTGCGTTCTGGTGTTCTTTCTCATATTTGTTAAAGCACCTGCCCGTCTGATTGGTGAATAGGCTATTTTTTAAATCAATATTGTAAAATAAAAATGATTTAAGAAATCAGACTAGGCTACACTCTGTGGAAGAAATTTAGCTTAAAGAGCTATAAATACTGAGTCTTTCTCGTTAGTAGTTTATTAATCCCTGTGTGTTTCTCACACACACACATTTATACCTCGCACGGTATCATAATCTCATTGTATCATTACACTTTCTCTGCACACACACACACACCTTGGTCAATTAGGAACATTTCTATCGTCATACAACACATGATTTGCCATCAGTTACTGAAACAGAAGTATCAAATGAGAAGTTTAAGAACTAGGTTTCCAACGGAAGAATGAATTCACACTGCAGTAGAAGTATCAATTCTAAGGAACATTACAAACTAGGTTTAAGCTTCAAGTCCATTCAAAAGTGTAAGATCTTACAGAAACACAAGTATCAAATCAAAACAACACAAGGCCCGTCTTTGTCATTTTCCCCTCACAACTCCTAAAACGAATATGTTGAACATAGCACAACTTGCGTTGTTTTTAACAAATATTTGTTTGTTTCCAACACATTTGTTTTAAGAGTGTACCAGAATAATCTGTTGGGCCAAATACTGTAATATTGCTGGCAGGCCAGCTTTGGCCCGCAGGTCGCCTGTTGCCGACCCATGTTGGCTAATGTCTTCTAATGTATAGAATTAGGTAAGATGCCCTATTCAATGGTCAAAGATAAAAATACAAAAATTGCATTGTCCATGTGCAAACACACACTCTCTCTCTCTCTCTCACACACACACACAAATTTGGAAGCGTAACTATTTTGCATCTATATCTACATCCGTTTTTGGCATCTCTGGTTAAGAATTGAACACTGAAACACAAAAGGCTCAAAGAAATCAAGATGTCAGCAGTTGATTGAGATCAAACAGTTACAGCAACCACATGGACTATGCTGCAAGAATACAGAAACACCCTACACATAATTCACTGGACAGGGTTTCTTCCTCCTCCAGCCAGTTCTGCATCTGGTGTTTCAGCATAGTAGCATTGTTGGAGGATGTCAGGTAGACATCATAGAAAATACACAGGGTACTGGGGAGGGAGAGTGAAGCGTTGGATGTTGTGTTTACTCTGAGCTGTTTTGTGAGACAATTGTGGTGTGGAGTTGGCCATGTTGGTTTGTGCTGTTATAGGAGCTGAACGTCACTCCGCAAGGCTACATTCAGCTGAGTGGTGAAAAACCCATTTGCATCACAGTTTCTGCACAAATAAGATCAGAACAATCACATTTCATGCATGAACCCCACAATACAGTTGCTGGCTGACTGTTACAGGTCTTTTCTGTTGGCATTTCCAACTACCTGGACCATGCTGTTCAGAGGTCGCTGGCCTGCATGCAAGAACCAGAAGGGCCCAGCAAAAGCCTGCATACACCAACTAGCCGTCTTTTCTCAACGGATGTTTCCTGTAACATGACATATGTTAGAAAAACATAAAATTTAGGGTGCTGACTAAGTAAGCCACTGCCATTTCCTGTTTTTCATTCAGCCCGCCGTCGGGTGGAGCATTTGACCTTTGAGGTCAAGGTTGTCTAACCACATGGCAGAACAAAATATAGAGTTATTCAAAACAGAAAATCCCCAATTTACATCAATTTGTGTAAAAAGCGGCACGTTTTTTGATGGAAATGACTGAGAAGTGGCCTTTATATTATCTGACTACCTACCTGAGAGATATTAGTGTATGTAAGAACTGTGATTCTGCCTGAACAGTAGCAGATGGTTATATTTAGATGTGGTCAGGGACCCTGCACGCCCCCTGAATTGAATTTCACATCTTAACCACAATTGTGAAAATTCATTTCCTACTCCCGCCTCAGTCAGCAATTTGAGTTACAGTAAACGACTCACGAAAAAACACATGCCTAATGTTCCATTAACTTTTCATCTGTGAAAGCTTTTTTGGATAGATCAATCTAGATTCACATAAATACATACAATACAATACAATACAATACAATACAATACAATACAATACAATACAATACAGGTAGCTCTCCCTTGCAAGTAATTGTAAATTCCATTTCCGGTATACACAGGAGAGGTGTAAAATTCGTTGTGTTATAGGTAGGTGATTTCCCACAGTTGCCTATCAATCAACCATCAAAAGTACCCTAAGCCCATGTCCTGACAAAATGACTTGCAGATCCCATGTCCTAATTTCTGATCAGTACTGTTTAACCCAGTGGTGTGGACATTTTCCTTGCAGATTTCACCCACTACCAGAGAAAATACTTTGGTTAGGAAATTAAGCATGAATCTACTGCATCTTCCAAAAGTAATCCTAATTTGTGTGGTGATAGATTTGTAGACCTAGGTGCTAAAATGAACTACAACAAACGTCTTCTACCAAAGTATCTGCACATTTTTAAGTACAAATTTAATGACTTTTA
Organism: Alosa alosa; assembly: GCF_017589495.1. Classification (NCBI taxonomy): domain Eukaryota; kingdom Metazoa; phylum Chordata; class Actinopteri; order Clupeiformes; family Clupeidae; genus Alosa; species Alosa alosa. The sequence continues at coordinate 25,628,805 of NC_063211.1, read as the reverse complement.
AGACCTTTTTAAGACCGCTAAGGGTAAAAAATAATACCAATTGCAGAAATAGTAATTCTCATGGGATAGGCGGGTAAAATGAAACCAATGCCAAACCTGCAGAAGTGTTTGGAGTACGCCTTATGTTCAGAAAAACAGACACATATATATTTGTAAAATTGACTTCTTAATGTCAGAGATGTATACAAATTGAGAGTGTACCTGAAAAAAATAATAATTTACAGTAGAAGGCCTACATTAACTCTGCATGAAAAATTCTGTTCTTTGAAAAATTTTGTTGATATCAAGCAGTGTTGTAGGACTCGAGTCCGAGTCATTAGCTAAATTTAGAGACTCGTGACTTGACTTGGACTTGAGCACTAAATGACTCGAACTTGGACTCGGACTCATACATTCAGACCATGCAGACTCGGAAATTGAGACAAAGACTCAACTTTTTTTTGTAATGTCATTAGGCTATAATTGCAATATGTCATTAGAATAGTATTTGGTATATGATTTTAATATCTAAATTATTTTTAGTATTAATATAAGTGCAATGGAATCTTACTGCTTCATGTCATACATCCAGGGCCGGATTATCCATAAGGGCCAGTGGGCCTGTGCCCAGGGGCACCAACCATGGGGGGCACCACATGACATACTTCATAAATTGTTATATTATTCACTTGAAATTGTTGAAAGACCATAGCCTACATTAGGCCTATTCGTTTTGTGAACACTGATGTTACAATAATAATAAATAATAAATAAATCAAGATTAGGCTACATGATCACTATCACTCCCCCTCCCCAATCTGTCATAGTTGAGCTGGTCCACAAGGATGTGCAAATGTATTGTCTTTTAACTGCTACAGAAAATTCATCCAAAATGAACCGACATCAATTTAGTGGTTGTGCTAAAAGAAAGTTAAAGAAAAACAAGGATTCTTGACGTTTAGCCACGATTCAAAATGTTGCAGGGATAGAAAGTTTTTTTGTGAGAACATCAGAAGGGTCACTAGCAGCTGCTGATGAAGCTGAAGCTGAAGCTAACCGTGGAGACGGTAACGCTAGCGGGGGAGATGGTACCACGAGCTCTAGCGGTGGGTGTTGCGCTCAGAATTTTCCTAACCCTGCCTGTAACAAATGCTGAAGGTGAGAGGTCGTTCTCCCGACTGAAACAAGTGAAGAATGAGCTCAGGACGACAATGACACGAAAGCGTTTGCCTGCACTTTCCCTGCTTACCATTGAATCGGAGTTGGTCAAAGAAATGGACTTTGGGGATGTAGTCCACACCTTTGCTTGCGCAAAATCAAGGAAGAAGCAGTTCTGCTAAAGGCTCTGCTGCTGTTTTGATGTTCAGCGTCAGCTGTGCTGATGAAGTTCCCCTATTCTGCATAATGGGAGTGTCTTGTGTTTTTTTGTGGCGCTGGCCTGATGTGTAGGCCTACACTGATGTGTATTGATTTTGGCTTTTTGAATTGATAGACATTTTAAATTGTGCTTTTAATATAGTGCTTTGAATTCAACATTTTGAAATGAGATATTAAATATAAATAAATAATAAATAAATTGAATATTGCTCACTAGTCATATGCCTACATGTACTGTAGTTGTGTAAGTTAGTGAATAGAAGATTACATTAGAGAAATCCCCTTGATTATGTGTGATGTTTTTGACCGGAGGACAGCACGGGAAACAGGGGTGGGGGGGGGCACCACATTGTCTTAATACGGGCCTGTACATCACACGTCACGCCATGTTCCTACAATAACGGACGTTAACTTTAAAGGCGCCAAATGCCTGGAGACATGAATGCCCCGGACGTCAGTTTTGCATACAGCAAGTTTTGTAAATTTGTGCATTAACCAAATTTTTCACAAAAAAAATCCATCCATCCAAAATGACCTTTGTTTTGATAGCTTGAAACGTGGAACTGACAGAGGCATTTGAAAAATAAATAAATAATTTTTGTAAAACAATGTAGCTATAAAGGTGTAAGTGACTTATAATCCAAGGTAATGGATGAACAAATGTATTGTGATTGTTTAGAGAGTCAGCACTGTTTGGCTATCTTTACCCATCGACTGTCCAAATGCCTGGAGACATAGATACCCGAAGGTTGTCAGTTTTGCATTTAATAGTGACTCGACTCGGACTTGACTCGGATGAGTAGTGGACTAGACTCGGACTTCACTTGGAATTTTTTTTTAATGACTTGGACTTGAATACTGGAGATTCGAACCTAGACTCGGACTCGAGGCATATGACTTGACTACAACACTCACTGATATCAAGGACTGGCACAGACCTCTCCCTCAGAACATCAAATAAGAACTTCAATGTTTCTTGTTTTACTATGAATTTACAGCAAGTAGCCTATTGCCATAATTTTGTTCATTTTAATTCACTTAGGGGGGAATTCTCCCATTTGCGCGTAAATCTTTTTTTTTTTTTTTTCAGTTCGCACTTTTCAGTTATGCTTATTCTTCCATTCCCTTCTGTCACACACACAGCTCAAGTTCGAAATCAAAGTGGCCCTATCAGGGCTCGAATAATCTTTTTGTCTTTAAAGGTGTCTCTCTATCTCATGAAAAGTTGGCACATCCCACGTATAGCCTAAAGGAGATACAATTAAATAGCCTAGGCGCGAGTGGCGCTTTTGCGCAGTATGCAGGCCTAACTTGACACACGCACACAACTGACAGATTAAAAGGAATCCATTTTTTCATAGAAATTGATTCCTTTTAATTAATTTCAATATATTATTGATTGCAATAGTCCATATTTCATTTCAATTTCACAATACTAAGAAATAGACTTAATGATTTAGTCGGAGTGCCATTATCAATTTCACAACGTAACTCATTTGAACCAGACCACCGTCTCTCAGATAGGCCATCCTCAGTGTCAAACACAATAATGCATGTAGTCTTTAACTTATACACAGGGAAAATGCACTAATTGTAAGACTGTTCTCAGGCAATTGCATTGATTCTAGATGAAGACAGCCAGACTGATGAATTATCTTACAATGCACAACTGAACCAAATTAACATAATTTACCAAAACGGTGTGCCTTTACCAAGCAATGCAGAACTTAAAAATAAAGTTATAAACAGTTCAGTGAGTGAACTCACTTTTTTCCTGAAATCTTGGGGAAATATTTTAATTATTCACTAGACAGTGTTGTTTAAAGGCTTTTGGAGTAAAATTTTTAACATACCTGAAACTTAATTGAAGAATACTTCGGATGTGTTTCATTGAGTGTATCTTCCAGTAATAAAGTTTTTAACCTACTACTCCCAGGTTCATAGTCCAGTGTTATATCCTGGAGATGAGAAATACGCCTTCTTGGCTGGGAGGGAATAGGGACAATGATGTATACTGTACCTAGTAAAGAAATCATGGCTCCATATTCATGCTCCTTTGAATGGTAACAGCACAGCTAGTATAGGCTACATTATGTGTAGGTGGGCCCTATGACTCCAAAAGACTGCCATGACTGGGTCTCAAGTCAAAGAAGTTTGAGTAAGGCTGGGTTAATACAAGATGGAATCTTACATGAGCACAAGGCAGGGCCCCCTAGGATTCCTCATGATAAAATGCCATTTGGACTAAAGGGTTTTAGTGCACATTACAGTGTGGAAAGCAAAACACACTATACATGAGAAGAACAAAACTTTTATTTATTTTTTTCCTTTTATAAGAGGTCCTTGATAAATAAAACTTCATAAAATAGATTATATTTTCAAGGTAATGCAAAAACTATACAGTATATACAATGTTTTTTTCTTCTTTTCAAAAAGCAACTATACACTATAATATTTATTATCTCATTTGTTCTCCAATGCAGCTGACAGCTTTGTAACAAAATGGTGCAATGTTGGCATTTATTGCAACAAAAAATATGTAATTTTATTGTCCCAGTAGGATTTTTTTTTTTTTTTTTTTAAGCCATGTCACTAAATTTGAAAATAATGCAACCATTTCAAGAGGAAATGCTACACATTTTCTGCAAAGTGAACGTGAGTGCTGCAACCTTTCCCCTGGAAAAAAAAGACAGGGTAGAGTTGTTTTTCAAAAACTGGATTAGCTGAAACAAACTTCCAGCTGGCCAGGTTTTCTGCTAATAGAACTCAAAATTCTCCAATGGTCAACGCTAGGCTGGTCCACATTATCTTTAACTGTATTCTCCGATACAAACACAAGCAATTCAAAGCACTCAGCATTTCAATCAGACTGTAAAGCAATGGCTACAAGTCCTTTTTGGTCAATTTTTTAAAGTTAAAAGAATGTCTAATTGCATCTTGGCAGGCAGGTAAACCACACGTTTCCTTCACATTTCAGAAAAAGAGGAGAACCTTTGATTGGTGTAACATTCACCAAAAACATTTAAGTGCAGAATGGAAGGCTCAGAGAGCAGTACTGTAGGCATGAGACTTCCTCTAAAGTGGCCATGAGAGAGGAAACATAACACCCTCCTTAAAATCCTGTGAAAACACTATTCCACCCAAATCCATTAGAGCAGAAAAGCTACTAAGCAACTACTGGTTCTTAGCGTTCCCAGCTAAAGCATAGTCATTGTAATGCCTGTAGCAAAGCCAAAAGCCATTCTCTCTCTCTCTCTCTCTAAACCCTCACACTGCCAGTACGCATGAGCACCACTCAATCAGAAAAGAGAATAAACACTATAGTGGTCATCACAAAATAATGCAGTCACCCTTTAAACCCCCCTAAAAGTGCAGGCCAGGCTCTCTGGTGTGTGTGTGTGTGTGTGTGTGTGTGTGTGTGTGACAGTAACTGGCTGATGATGTTGGGCAAAGTGTTATTGACGGCAGGGTTCTCAAAAGGGGCATGGTGCCGGCCTGGCGTTCCCACGGCACCAGAGTGGTGTTGCCACGGCGAGTGGATCCTAGTTCTTGAAGGCTCCACAGCGGCTGGCGCGGCTGATGAATTCCTTGAGCATGTGGCCGTCAATCTGCCAGAAGGCGGCCGTCTGAGTCACCTCTGTCAGGTGGTTCACGCAGAACTTGAAGCAGAACTCTTCCAGGTCCTCCACGTAGACACACACACAGACGCGCACACAAACAAACACACACATCAGACAGAAACATTCTACTACAGTTAACCATCAACAACAAGTACTTTGATGCATTGCCCATTTCATTGCAAATTTCACATTTAACAATATGAGTAAGTAGTTCCCAATTAGAATTGATTTTAACAATCATGGCGTATAATATACAGTGCCTATAAAAGTATTCAACCCCCTTTTATATTTCCGTATTATTTTATTATTATAATATATATATTATTATATTTTACTGCTTTTATGAATGGAATCTTGATCAATTTAATTGGCCTTTTTTTACAATAATTTACAATATTACCCTCTTTAATGTCAAAGTGAAAGTAGACAGCCCTATTTAAGTTCAGCCACAGATACAGCGGGGAAAATAAATATTGAACATTGTCAACATTTTTTTCAGTAAGTATACTTCCAGTGAGGCTATTTGCATGAAATTTTCACCAGACATTAGTATTAACTTAGGTAATCCACACATTAATGTTCATAAGTAGAGTTATGAGAGTTTTCAGGCCCATTGAGGCCCATTCTTTTAAACAGATAGTCTTTTAATATTGAAGATTCCAGGGGTCCCTCTTGTAAATCCTGATCTTTAGGTAACTTCCAAAACTGTTCAATTGGATTTAAGTCAGGGCCTGAATTTCCTTTCTCTGAAACCAATTGAGAGTTTCCTTTGTTGAATGCTTTGGATCATTGTCCTGCTGGAAGGTCTAGCCATGTCTCATCCTCATTGTTCTGGTGGATGGCAAGATTCTCCCAGAAAAAAATGACTCCATTCATCATTTCTTCAACTGTATGAAGTCTGCCAGTACCATGAGATGAAAAACAGCCCACACCATGATGCCTCCACCTCCAAACTTCACTGTTGGTATGGTATTTGGCAGTCAACAAAACCGACTTCATAGCTGGCTATGCCAACCACCTTTCATTGGAACTCCTTGCTCTCACTGAGACTTGGATCAAACCAGAGAACACTGCCACCCGGCTGCACTCTCCACTAACCTTACACTATCCCACACCCCTCGCCTATCTGGGCCGAGGCCGGGGACGGCCTGCTGATCTCCAACAAATGGAAATTCACCCGCTACTGCCTTCAAACAAATATGTCTCATTACCGAATTCCATGCCATCACGGTGATAAGCCCCAGCAAAACTCTACGTGCTGGTCATCTACAGCCCTCCAGGCCAACTAAGTACTTTATTGGCGAACTTGACACTCTGCTATCCTCCATCCCTGAGCATGACTGTCCGCTTCTTGTTCTCGGGGATATGAACATCCCTTAGATGCCCCAGGCTCCAGCGGACTTTTGGCCCTGGTCCACTCCTTTGACCTCGAACTGGTTCAAAGCCCACCCGACTCACAAAGCTGGCAAAGAGCTTCGACGATCTTCACTTTCCCGACTGCAGCACAGACACCCTCTTGGTGGCAGCTTCTCCATCTTTCTGACCACTTCTTCATCCAGTTCAGCGTCAGCCTGTCAGAACAGCCTCCGGCTCCTCAGCCCGATGGTCACGTTCGCCCGCAACATCGGAACCTGTCTCCAACGCGCGCTTCTCCTCTGTGGTTGCCTCCGGTCTACCTCCACTCAACACCTTCTCCTCTCTGGAGGTTAATGAAACCACTGACTTCGCTCTGCTCCACACTGACCTCGTGTCTGGGCGAGCTGTGCCCTCTTACCACAAGGCCAGCTCGATCCAAACATTCTCATCCATGGCTAAATGATACCCCTCCGATGCGCCGAAAGCACCAAACTCAGAGCGGCGGAGAGGAAATGGCACAAATCCAAACTAGCTGGCGACCTCAAAACTACCAGACCTCCTGACCTCCTTCTCAGCCAGCATCACTGCTGCTAAGACTGCTTTCTACCATGACAAAATCAACAGCTACAGACACTTTCGAAAACTTCTCTCAACCTTCAAATCGCTACTCAACCCTCAGCTGCCTCCTCCTCCATCCAGCCTTACTGCAGATACCCTCGCCTCATTTTTACAAACAAAGTGGCGGCAATCAGCAGTCAATTCTCTACATGCCCACTCAGCGCATCTGACTCAGATACCGCTCCTACAACCTCTAGGGACAGCTGGAACATCTTTTTTCAGCATTCACGCCTCTCTCGAGGGTCCAGTGGAAGTGTCCAGACTCCTGACATGCAGCCGTCCTACCACATGCTCACTGGACCCTATACCTCTGAGCCTACTTCAGTCCATCAGCCCGACCATCGCTCCAGCTATCACACATGTGATCAATGCCTCGCTAACCTCCGGCACATTTCCAGCAAGCGTTCAAAGTGGCCGGGTAACACCATTACTTAAAGCTTCTCTCAACCCTGCTCAAATTCGAGAACTACCGCCCTGTCTCACTACTGCCTTTCCTATCCAAAGGCATTGAGCGAGCAGTCTCCAAACAGGTCTCTGACTTCCTTTCACAGAACAACCTTCTGGATCCAAATCAGTCTGGGTTCAAAAGCGGCCACTCTACGAAAGCGGCTCTGCTGTCTGTAACAGAAGCCTTAAAGAAGCCAGAGCGACCCGCTTGGTCATCAGTACTCATTCTGCTTGACTTATCGGCTGCCTTTGACCGCGGTTAATCACTGTATCCTTCTCTCTATACTTTCGCTGACATGGGAATCTCGGTTCTGCTCTCTCCTGGTTTGAATCCTACCTCACAGGGGCGCTCGTTTAGCGTATCATGGCTTGGTCAGCTATCCGCACCTCACCATCTCACCACAGGGGTCCCCAGGGCTCAGTGCTGGGCCCCCCCCCCTTTACTATCTACACCACCTCCTTGGGACAGATTATCCGTTCGCCGCGGCTTCTCATACCACTGCTATGCAGGCGACACACAGCTCTATCTGTCCTTTCCACCTGGCGACCCCCTGGTTTCAGCCGCGGATCTCAGATTGCCTTTCAGACATAGCTACATGGATGAAGGCACACCACCTCCAGCTGAACCTCTCAAAGACTGAACTGCTGGTCATCCCAGCTAAACCTACCATACACCGCGACATCAACATCAAATTTGACTCCCTGTCTGTTTCACCGACCAGGACTGCAAAGAAATCTAGGAGTTGTTCTTGACAACCAACTAAACTTCTCAGATCATGTTGCCTCAATTAAGCCCGGTCATGCCGTTTACACTCTACAACATCACGGAAAATCAGGACTTACTTGACTCAAGATGCTGCCCAACTTCTGGTTCAGGCAATAGTCATCTCAGGACTTCGACTACTGCAATGCCCTCCTGACAGGTCTCCCAGCCTGCGCGGTGAAACCACTTCAGATGATCCAGAGCGGCGGCCCTGGTCTACAACCAACCCAAAAGGGCACATGTTACCCGCTGCTCATCCAGCTACACTGGCTACCTATGGCGGCCCGCATCAAATTCAAGTCTCTAACGCTTGCCTACAAAGTAGTCTCGGTTCTGCTCCCACCTACTTGAATGCCCTCTTACAGACTTACACTACCTCCAGACCGCTCGCGGCTCCTCTGGCCGAGCGGCGTCTAGCTCTACCACCCGATGCGCTCAAGCCAATCAAACTTTTCTCATCTGTTGTTCCTCGTTGGTGGAACACACTGCCAGTTCCTACAAAGGGCAGGGACATCCTTTTCCACTTTCAAAAAACTCCTGAAGACCCAGCTCTTTAGAGAACATCTACTCTCATAGCAACACTTACAACAAGTCTTACTGATCCTAGCACTCACCAGCCGTTTTAAACTGACAAGTAACTGCTAAAAACAGCACTCACCGGCCTTATTCTTACTGTACTCTAATGTTTTTAAACTGTCCTAAAATTGTGAGAATTGTTCTAAAACTTACTGTTTACCATGTTGTTAGTAAACTTTGGTTAAAAAGCGTCAGCCAAATGTAATGTAATGTAATGTAATGTAATGTATTTTTAGGGTGATGCACAGTGCCATTTCTCCTCCAAATATGGTGTGTAGTATGACATCCAAAGAGTAAAATTTTGCTCTCACCTGACCAGAATACATTCTCTTAGTATGTCATAGGCTTGTCCAAATGTTGTGTAGCAAACATTCAATGAGCTTCGAGTTTTTCTTCAGTAATAGAGTCATGTGGGGTGAGCGTGCATAGAGGCCATGGCGGTGGAGTGCATTACCTATGATTTTCTCTGTAACAATTGAACCTGCTGCCTCCAAGTCTTTCTGGAGTGGTCCTTGGCTCTTAGGCTACACTTCTGACTATCCTTCTGACTTCCTGGTCAGAAATCTTGTGAGGAGATCCTGTGCATGGCCGATTGATGATGCAGTGATGTTCCTTCCACTTGCAGATAATGGCTCCAATACTGCTTACTGGATGATTCTGAAGTTTTGAAATGCATCTGTAACCAGTTCCATTGATATGTTTTGCAACAATAATGTTGCAAAGGTCTTGGAAGAGCTCTTTGCTTTTACCCATCATGACATGTTTCTTGTGTGACGACTTGGTAACGAAAAACCTTTTTATAGCTCAATATGTACTAACCCAGCTTACATTAATTTGCACAGATAGGAGGGATAATTACTCTCTAACTATGTATAGATTCCAGCTCATTCCTTGCCATTCCTTGCCTTTGTGTACTGTTTTTCTTAGTGTGTTCAATACTTTTTCCTTATGCCATTCCACTTTTTACTCATAACTCTACTTAGGGACATTAATGTTTGGATTTTTTAATATGTCTGGATTACCTAAGTTAATACTAATGTCTGTAGAAAATGTTATGCGAATAGCCTCTCTGGAAGTATACTTACTGAAAAAAATGTTGACGTGTTTAATACTTATTTTCTCCGCTGTATGATATTCTGTAGGATTGAGGTATGGGCTTTGACTCTACCACTCCATTTCTGTTCAGTTTTCGCTGTATGCTTCAGCTTATTGTCTTACTGGAAAGTAAATCTTTTCTCAAGTCATAGTTCTCTTGCAGACTAAATCAGATTGTCTTCCAGAAATTCCATATATTTTGCTGAATTAATTTTACTTCTACAAGCATTCTAGGGCCTGCTATAGAAGTATCCCCACAGCATGATGCTTCCACCACCATGCTTCAAATTAGGGATGGTATGTTTTTGGTGATGTCCAGTGTTTGGTTTCTGTCAAACATAGCATGAAGTCTGATGGCCAAAAAGCTCAATTTTGGTCTCATCAGACCAAAGAACCCTCTTCCTTTTGACCTTGGAGTCTCTCACATGTCTAATAACAGCTTTGCCACTCACCCATAGAGCTTTAACTGGTGAAGAACTCAGGCAAAGAACTCAGGCAAAAGTTGTAGTATGCATTTCTCCTCAGCTGCTGAAGCTTTTAACTTCTTCAGAGTAATCATAGGGTAATCACCACGATTCTTCTTGAACGGTCACTCAGTTTGTGGTGACGGCCTTCTCTAGACAGATTTGCACATTCGCCATATTCGTTACATTCCTTAAAGGCGCTCTAAGCGATGCTGGGTAATGTCACTTCTGTTGACGTTCAAAAAAAACAGAAAGCTAGCTTCGCTACTTCCTCCCCCTCCCTCCCGTGCAATTGAAACTCCTAAACGCGCATCTCATCTGTGATTTGCTGGAACAGTTGATGTTTTTTTATGGTCAAAGTTTGCCCAAGTTGTTTTGTGGCTGTTTTTGGAACCTGGGTTGTCCACAGAGATCATGTTTTTTTTAGGTTGTGTATTCAGGACACAGGCAGCTAGCGGATGGTGAGGTGATGTTTGCTGTAAGTGACAAGAAATGTTTTAGCCTAAAAAACGCATGACATCGCTTAGAGCACCTTTAATAATGGATTCCACTGAACTCCAGAGGATGTTCAGTGAATTGAAAATGTTTTGTATCCATCCTTTCATTTATGCTGGCTGGCTTGATGCTTTTCAATAACATTTTCAATAACATTTTCTCTCCATGGTGGAATTGTAGCCAGGAATACCGATTGACCAGTGACTGGACCTTCCAGAGACAGGTGTCTTTATATTACTATAAACATACTATAAATATTTACTGCACTCAGGCGATCACCATTTCTCTAATGGCTTCTACACACAGTTGCGTTCAGTCAACGCATGCCAGTGGGTGTTCCCGATGGTAGCTATGCAAATGACTTGAAGTATAACCGTAATTTGATTGGTTGGTGCTGTCCGTCGATTGGCTTGATTGGGCGGCGCCGTCTATGGGTGCAGCAAAAGCTAAACTTCTCAACGCCAGCGACGGGAGAAACGCGACGCAACGGACCCACAATTCAGTTCGGCAACGGATGACGTAAGCCCATGTAAAGTGAATGGGATGTGTCTCCAGCACTGCAATGCACGCAGCTGTGTGTAGAGGCCGTAATTGACCGATCCCAAGCCCCGCCCCCTTTTACTGTCACAATGAGGACGTCGGAGGACCTCGGTCAACCTCGGTCAATTTTGAATTTTATAGTGTCCATTCTGTAGCCTACAATGCGGTTATGTGAATGCTAATGCTTCTTTTTCAAGAGTAGCCTAAGTAACTAAATAACTAAAGAGCTCAAAAAGGTTCAAATATATGCCTGGGATACTTGTAGAAGTGACATCCGATATCCTGACCGTGTGAAACGTTGACAGACATAGGCCTAACTTTACATAACTTTGGATAGGCTGCTACTTTTCAGTAAAGAAATCTGAGTGTGTACAAAAATGTTCCCTTTTTATGTTCATAACTACATACAAAAACATAACTAAACCTGGTTTCCACTGTTGAAAGCGACAACATAAGCCTCATAAAAAAATTATACCTACCTTGCAGGAACTGAACTCACACTCATACAATTGGAAGTATGCAGCGCCATAGGCTACACCTTCAATCACGTGTCGCCTTACACACAATAAGAATACTTTCAGCTTTTAGGCATAGGCTACCTTGCCATGTTTAACTTGGGATAGAAGACTGTTCACAGAAATAAGCTAATGACCATTTTTCAACAAGCGGAATAGACTACTGCGATGCATCATTGATGGCTGAGCGAGAGATAGCCAATGTCTTCTAAAGATCAAATCATGTGCCCGATTGAAAACCTTGCTGTATAGGCTATGCAGTCTGAAATCGCCAATATTAGGGCCTACTACATTGCCCACATTTAAATTAAGTATAGCATAAGCGGGCACTGATGAAGTCTTGTGCAAGACAAATCCGTCTGCAAACTGCAGATATGTCGTATGCGTTGTATGGGTAAACTCGGGTAGATCTAGTGGTTTCTTTTTCAATAGCCCACATTTGTATCATGTTTATTTGAACTCTTCCTTCTAAAGCAGCCATTCAAAATAAATAAGTAGGCTATCGGCCTACCGAGCCGAAGCTATCTCTCCACCTCCCCAACATGAGCTGCTTAACAGGCTAGCCACTCTCCCAAGTTCGTGGGAACTTGGATCTGCAACACTTGGACCCGTCTTTAATTAATCCTCGAAATATGGTTAGATTTTGATATGGACATCGCAACACCATATGTTTGCACAGACCTGTTTATTGAATCAGTCACATCTGCAGCAAATAAGGTAAACTACCTGCTTGTGATAACGTGCTAATTGTTTATCCCCAGTTAACATGCATCCCATTAAGATCCGTAACACCAGATTGGTTTGTCCTCAATTTGTGGTGTTCCACCTCTTTGATAACAGCAGACATTGTGAATGTGTCCTTCCGAATACTGAAGGCCTTTCTGGCCTCTGTTTTTGAATATATCAATATTACTTGGCCCAGAAATCTAGCATACACTGTTACACTCTGCTAAATGGTGCTGGCATTACCCATGTTGAACATGCGTTCTCGCACACTTTCCTGCAAACTTGTCCGACTTAGCAACAGTAACTATGGGACTGACAATGGGAGGAGGGGCTTGGGATCGGTCAATTGTGAGACTACTAGCACTAATTGAGTGAACCGCTGTTGAAGTCAGTCACTTTAAGAGGGGTGAATATTTATGTCCTTTGACATTAAAGAATGGAATTTCTGTAAATTATTGTAAAAAAAAAAAAGGCCAAATCAATGATCAATTGATCAAGATTCCACTTATAAAAGCAGTAAAAGATGAAATATCCAAGCTGTTTAAACTGGGCTCTGTAAAGCGCCTTGAGACGTACTCTTGCGTTATTATCGTACAATACATGTTAGTGTGCTCTGGATTTACTCCGGTAATTGTTCTCAGTCTGCTTTGGATCAGGTCGTGGTGTGAACTCACCTCTGCATCGTAGCGGATGGCGGCGGAGAGCAGGGAGAAGGCGTTCTCCACGGTGATGCCTCTCTTGATGATATGTTGGCACAGTCGCTTCAGACGGTTCTCACAGTAGGAGGTGGCCAGATCCAGAAGCCCTACAGACACAGACAGGATTTATACACACACACACGCACGAACGCATGCACGCATTCTGACTGCTGTACTAGCGAGCCTGACTCTTCACCGTTGCAGTCAAGCTGAATGTGAGGTTCCTCAGACCAGGGCTTGAGGTTCGATGGGGTGACTGCTCAATTTGGTCGCTAAACTCTTCCAGTCCCTCTCAGTACTAAAAGATGAACTCTGACTTAAGGTTGCCCTCACAATAAGTAGGTACAGTATCAGCTCTGTCTCTTGAGATGACCGGTCGATCTTATAGGGAGAACCATGACGGAGCGAATATTAGGTGCACACACACAGGGCCATTAACATTCCCAAAGCACACACACAGGGCCATTAACATTCCCAAAGCACACACTCTCATTATTTACGACCTCCATCAGGAATTAATTCCTTTATTTCACACAGCCTACAGGAGAGGTCAGAAGCTCATGGCAAGCGTGACCGGTTGGCACGTGAGCTCATTTATGACGGCACCCACAACCGTGTGTCTATTTCACACTAATTTGTGATTTTCTGATGAAATACTTGGCCAAATTTCTCCAACATAAAATTATTATGAGGCAGATTAAGCCAGCAAATGATGAAATAATGTTGCAATGATGAGGTTAATAAGGTCTCTGTGCTGTATTATTAAAAGAACAGCAGGTGGTACCCTGTCATCTAGTGCCAAATAGATTTGTTTTTTTTTTTCTTATTCATAATAGAAAATGGTTGACAAATGTAGCAATAGTCCTTTTCACTCAAGGGCGTTGTTTTTTTCTGTGAAAGCACGGTGCAAGTGTAAATATGATGTGTCAAAGATATGTGTGTTTGTATCGGAACATTTTTGGAGGCTGTATGCAGACTGCAAACTGCAAACAAGTGGAACACAAGTTCCCAAACTGGAGGGAAAATGCTCATTTAAATTAGCCAAGATTACCCTGGTTATAAGACAGTTGCACCAGTGCACTTGAGCACAGGAAGTTAACTCAGGTCAATGAGAGTTTCTAGCTCCACTGATCTCAGCTTCCTCATCAGACACTTAGCAGGGCTCCAGGGTGCGACTAAAATTTTTCCTGGGTCACACTGGTGCACCTAACGTCATAAGGGCGAGCGCCTAGACTTTCCTAGCATCTGCTAGGACCAATGCACCAATACTACAAAAGTATGGCAATACCCTAAAATTAGAAATGTCACAATACCTAATTTTATTAGTATCGATATATCCTACTTTTAAGAATGACAGTCGGTGCGCTTCCCGTAGCCTTTATGTCTTTTCTCCTCACACGCACGCAGCTTTTCGCTTGCAGCTGTTGTGATCCGATCGAGTAGCGATGTTGATTTGCACCTCTCAAGTTTGTTTTGCTAACCTACCTAGGCTATGGAATTTAGTTCATTTAGGCCTACTGTTGGATTTTCCGAAATAAGCTACAGAATTTATTGGCAAACTTTTACATCTTGAGAGAGTTCCTTCTAGGTTTCTGTTAGCTCACACGTTATGTCTATCATTAGTGATGATTCCAACAAAATCATAGAACATTGCAAGACACTTATCTCTTCTATGATCCCATAAATATTTCCTTTGACTTGTTAGTTTTTTGAACATTTATTTGATTATATGACAGAAAACATAATGAATTGCATCCATATATCCTTGGACGACGCATGACTATTTTGCTCTAGCCTAAAACCGTGAGATAGAAGATAGATAGATAGATAGATAGATAGATACTTTATTGATCCCCAAGGGGAAATTCAAGGTCTCAGTAGCATACAGACATCACACACACACACAACATGCACTTACAGCAGAACAAAAGTAATATAAGTATATAAATATAAAAAACTCCACTGCACAATAGAGACAGTAGATGATAAAAACAATACTATACTAAATACTACTATATAAACTAAATCAAATATCCACATAGAGTGCTTAAGGATGATCAAGCATGAGGCGCTTGCAGTGACAGGGCAGGGACTGAGCCTTTAATTCTGTATGCATGGTAAGGTGCTCGATGAGAGTGAGTGCTCAATTAGACCTACACACAACCACTGTAATAATATTGAAGACAACTGTAATAGTTTAAAAAAAATCAACATGAAGCATTCAAATGACTAAATATTATTATTAGTAATTATGCCATTCATACAATACTATACCATAAAAATATAGAAAGTTTATGAATTCCAAAATATGAAATATGGCCCCAAATCAAATCAATACGGTCATTCCTAGTCCATACTCTGACAACAGCTCAGACACGGAATGTATATAGAGAGCAATAAAAAGGGGACCTTGAAATTGTGACGTTAAAGGTGGCGCGATGAAAAATTTGGGTGCACATAAATAAAAAAGTTTGGCGCACCATTGCAACCAATGCAAAAAGTGAGTCTGGAGCCCCACCTAGACAGCTGCTCTGAGGAACAAGGCTAAACAAAGTGTCATCACTAGGAAAACAATGCGTGGGACACACTTCACTGCCAACCACAGTACAGTGTCCAAACCACCCACTGCTAAAAGCCTTTATGACTGGTTTGAGGTTGTGTGACGTAAATAACTCAATGTACTGAGAAAACAGATGATGGATTTCTGAAGTTCATCGATTCCCAAGAGAGTAATAAACTGAGCCTATGATGTTCTACCACACTCACGCTCACACTCACACAGGTATGGGTGTGTGTGCACAGTGCACACACAGCACAACCTGCAAGCTGCAAGCATTCAGTTTAGCTAGGGAATCTCCCCCCTCTTCTTCCCCTTCATCCACACACACACACACACACACAGAGAACTCACCAATGGCATCCTCTGGTGGCAGATCCACGTTGTCTGTGTAGAGGAACTCCAGGAAGGAGCGGTACACAGGGTAAGAGAACTGGTCAATCTCAATCACCTCCTTCATGTCCTCATTCCAATGTGACTGGAACATTGACCGGAAGTGCTCACACCTGCAAACAGGCCGATGGACATCACTGCTGCAGTCTTCACTTGAGAGCATCATACCTTTCAAAACATCAATCTTACCATACTGACTGATGGTAGATGATTGTTGTTATCATTTATCACATATGATGATCTGAATTCCAGCATCTATGTCATCATAATGTATTAAATGATGCTAGAATGTGTGAAAACATCATATATGTAATGAATTATCTACATCACAACTCACAGGAATATTTGAATTGCATGCTGTTGCATTGCTTGTGTTTGGCTGAATAGTTTGCACGTGGGTGAGCGCGTTTGCTGTGTTCACACGCTCTAGTAGTCAGGGGATCACATGCAGATATGTTCATGTGTGTGACTGTATGGATGGGCATACCGTCTCCAAGACTGCTTTTGTAATGTGTGTGTGTGTGTGTGTATAGTCACCTGATCTTTAGGACAGCTTTGTGTACATGAATGTACTTCCCATCAACACTAAACTTCAGGTCGGACGTTTCAGGGCTGTCAAATTCCTTCTTCAGGGACTCCGCAACCGTCAGGAAGTCGTCGTGCTCTACGGACACACAGACAGGATGTGATGCCACCCCTCAATCTGGACAGAGCAGTCTACTGCACTGACCGTCGGTATGCAGGCATGAAGTGTCCTTCATTTAAGCCAGCCATATGGCTTCTCTTTCCATTATATAGCACATGACAAGAGGTGTGACAAGTGCGATAAAGACTATTTTTAGAAATCAACAGGACCATCCGTTCAAGCTGAATGACATGCTCCCTGGATTACATAAACATTGGGAAAAAGCACCACACATAAACCCCACATATAAACTTTGGAAAAAGCAACCCCCTTTACTTCATACACACACAGAAAGATGGACATACTCCTCCTCCATACATACACACACACACACACACACTTTCTCTCTCTTTTACCCATGGCGAGCAGCCTCCACATGACTGAGGGGGTGGCGAAACATGCGAAGGCGTCGTCGGTGCAGGAGAAGTGTGTGAGGTAGGGCAGGACGATGGCCTGGCCCCGGCACTGGCCCCACATGAACACCTGACCACTCTGGGTCTTTGCTGCCGACGTGTGTGTGGAGTGGCACGCTGCAATCTCGACGATCCTGCATAGAGCACTGACGTCAGCAGGGAGTGGAAGTTCAAGTGTGAGAGAGAGTATGTAAACAGAGCAGTCATGCGGTCATAGGTGGCATAGCATAATGTCTGGCATAGCATGTGTGTGAGAGTTAATTTAGAAAGGTCTCAATATTCATAAAATCACACATTAACATTACATTACAGCTTCTTTTGCATTTTGTTTAAAAAAAAAAACAAAGCTGTTCTAATGTATGTAAATACATTTGAATGTAAAAGTCCAATGTGAGTGCACGGCACGAGTGAGTTTAAATTGTGACTCGGCACCTCAGTGTCACACTGGGCCATTCCAACACCCATCTTCCCCAAAACAGGAAACTGCTGAACAGGAAACGCCTCACTACAAACAGGAAGTGGTCGATGGTACACAACAATGCAGAGCTACGGCAGTTCATCAGGTCACATAAATATTGTCTACACACACACATTGATTTGTTCCTGGCGTGCCTTGAGAGGGCTTCAATGAGTTCAGTTTCGCTTTTCTGAATCTCTATTCTGGCCTACGTGGGACTAACAAAATCCAATTTTCCAACTGCTCTTCTGCCCCCTCACTCTCCGTCCCTCAGCTGGGGCCACCCAAAGGCCTCTACTACCCACTGTTGCCTTGGCCATGCTTGGGAAGTTAAGGTAGCAGTCAGGTCTTTATGCCAGAGACAATAAAACTAACTACCTAAAAGGCATGCAAACCTTGAAACCTTTTGAACAGCTCACAAACATACTGCCTTGTGTCTTTTGAATCTTAAATTCACTGTAAATGTGACACTGAGCTTATTCCAGTGTGAATCCACAAATCCATCTAATTTCAAATGACATCTATAACAGATCTTCAACTGGGTAGACTCAGTGGTGTACCATATTCTATGGCTCAGCATTCACACCTCCCATCTCACATGACCTTTGACCCTGGCGGGGCCTGTGGCGGTCCCCAGTGATAACTCACCTCTCCTTCTCGGTCATGATCTGCACAGGGCTGAGCTGGTTGCTCTTGTTGCCAGTGCCCAGTTGCCCGTAGGTGTTGGCCCCCCAGGCGTACAGCAGCCCCTCGTCCGTCAGGGCCAGTGTGTGAGCGTAGCCAGAGGCAATCTAGGCAACAGCACAGACAACAAACACACACACACACACACACACAACATACATCTAAAGACATCCGTTCCTAATTACATGATCAAAACCCTTGGCAGATGCGGCTAATGCAATGGGGACCAAACTTTTTCTTCAGAGGGCCAGCTCACTATGCCTGGCTGTAAGAGACTCAGAGTATGTCAGTAACTGTAAATAGCGTAGTGCTGTGAACAGCAGTACAAGCCATGAGAAGTAGACTATTTACAACGGCAGAGTAAAATATAAATACATCAACATATCGGGACTCTAGGGGGAGCTCTACAGTCGCCAAAAATACCTGAAACTGCATAGTATACCTCTAAAGACATAATATGCTGCAAGAAAAGGGGCGAGTGAATAAGACAACTAGTGGACTAAGGTCATTCTCACCTGCAGTACACAGTAGCCCTGCAGAGCAGCCAGCCGACATGGAGTCAACTGGTTGCCGTTGTTCCCCAAACCCAGCTGCCCATTTCCATTGTAACCCCAACCGTACACCTGCAATGAGACATGATGAATAAATGAAAGCAGTGCAACCTACAGTGCAGTGATTAGCTGTACACTGGGACATGGAGATGCACACGGACTACAGGCCAAGTGCAACCTAAACCCAGTCCATCACCCAGCCACTATCCAGGCCTGAACATGTTTATAACATGAGTAGATTCACTCACACACACACACACACACGGCAGAGTTTCAATTGCAGTGGAGCGTGTCACAAGCCTCCAGATTTGGCTGTAGGTAAACCCCAGTGTCCAGGCGTGGATATATGACCTATGGGTTCCCCGCGGAGAGCCATCCTTTTTCACCGGCTCAATCTGCTCACCTCTCCATTATCCACCACAGCCATGGAGGACGTCTGGCCACAGGTCAGGCTGACCACGTGCTTGTTCTGCAGGCAGTTGGACACCTTCCGCGGCGTCGGCTGATTGGCCGTGGAGCCTGAGCCTACCTGGCCGCAGTTGTTGTAGCCCCACGCATACACCTGGAACAGCAACAGCAGTCAACCAAGGGGACAATCAGACACACACACACACACACACACACACCTGTCACCCACACATGGTGTTTTACCACCAGACAGTAGTAACCATGCTTCTACATTAAAAGCACCAACCATAAAAGCTATCAATGCACAAATGTAGGGTAAAAAGATAAAAAAATAAAAATTTTCTGACCAACCACTTTTGAGAAATCCTCCATATACAGTGACTAAATTGCATCATTCAAATGTCTTTTACTTTTAAGTTAAGTTCTTTCCTAGGTTTTGCATTCACCACATCACATTGTAAATGCGATTTTTTATCTCAATGTGCACGTTGTGCTTCTCAGAAAAATAAAGTAATGAACACACATATGCAATTAAATTCTACTCATAATGCTCCAACATAAATCAACAGCCCTCTGAAAGAGCTCCTTAAATGACATAAGTCACAATTATTTTATTCTTATCCGTGTTGGTCGACATGAGGCCACCGTGATGTAAGTGTTGGGCAGAAGAATGCGGGTCTTTATTGGACAGGCGGGGACGGACAATGGTGGTGGATTAGCACAGCTGGTCACATGCTGCCACGCTAAGCAGCTAAAGCACCACACCAGTCCAAATCTACCTCAAGCCACTTAATATGCAGCTAACCTACATTTCTGCCTCCGTTTCACAACACTTCAGAAGGCTGCCAAAAGTGAAGTAGGAGTGCAGGTGGGCGCTTTCACAAGGCTTCCAAGAAGTCAGCCATTCAATCACTCAATCCCACTGAAAGCTCAGAGATTCATATTCAACATGCATACAAGGCCTACTTTTCTAAAACAGCCCTATATGATAGTACAAAGGATAGATGACTACAATATAGTCATATAAAAACAATTCTTTGACTTAATAGCAATAGGGTTGTTTGCATTTGTATTTCAACCACAGCCCAAACCTCAGTTAGTATCTTATTTCATACACAATGCACACACAGCCTCTGACATTTATAGCAAGAATTTGCAACGGCAGCGTGGTTTCTCTGCAAATGTGCATCAGTGCGCCGTCTTGCTACAAAGACGCTATCTCACACAAAACAACTGGAGCTGCAACTTCCACTATATCGCAGCAGGGATAACATCACATGTCTGATCTCAAGAATCTTCGGGCAGAAGACCAAAAAGCCCCGAGGTATGCCGTGTGCCTTCAGCACAGAACACTAGAACACTGGAGCCACCTGGAGCCACCTGGGGCAAAGACTGCACTAATCCAGCAGGTCTGACTTGCACATTCAAAGCCTTCAGTGAGATATAAATAACACTTTAAGAATGCCAAGCAGAGAGCACCAAGCCCAACACCAACACCAAAACCAGCCACCTGCTAACAAATCCCAGTACATGTTAGCTACTTAACTTCGACAAGGCCAAGCAGGCATACCAAGCTCAAGTCTTCTAGGAGCTTTATGAAGTTCAAACACTCTGATAGAGAAGAGCATGACTCACAAGTGTTGGCCATGATCTGATAATCTAGACTGCCCATTTCAGTGATAACTACCACCTACTAACACAGATTTTGGAGCATTTTCACTCTGCAGCAAGGAATAGTTGAGCAAAAATGTCAACATGCTCTAAACATTTGAGGCCATCCGCACACTCACACAGGAAATTACCTCAGTGAGCAGAGTCTGCATACAAACAAAATATACTCTCTTCCATCTGTACAAGAATATTTCTGGAAACAATGCATTGTGGACACTTAAAAAATATCATACTGAAAAAAACAAATTCCCCTAGTAGATGAAGCCACAAACACTCTCACACGCACAGACACACACATACCCCTTACCTCCCCTTCAGATGTAAGAGCCATGGAATGGTGAGAGCCACAGGAGACCTCTGTGATTCGCTTGTTCTGCAGGTTGGTGGTCACCAGCACCGGTGCCACGCCCTGATTAGTTGTTCCATTGCCCAGCTGGCTGTAGCCATTGTGGCCCCAGGCGTACAGATCTCCATCTGCCAGAAGAGACACTTATGAGACAAAGCCTCACGCACAGAGCACTTCAGCCCAGCAGGTGACACTAGTGTGACTAATCATATTGAAGGTGTACAGGGGAGAGGGAGAGATGGTATAAAAGTGGGTAGCAAGTGTGCAGTGGGTTTTAATGCTGTTATCATGGAATGATTGCAGAGGTAGCAATGATGTCCAGTTCCTGTTCACGTGGATGTTGGGGTATGAAACTACCACCTACTAAAAGGTCAAGGAAACAGATGATGCAGTTTAGGCACGCGTTACAGCTGACAGGAGGCTGGGCTAAGGGACAGGTGAGGGGGGAGGGAGGGGGGGAGGGAGGGGGAGGATGAAAGGAAATGAGAGGAGAGGAAAGGAAATGGGTGGAGAGGAGAGGAGTGGGGGGGTAGAAAAGAGGAAGAGGGACTGCGGGGGTGGATGGAGCTCTTACCTTCGGTGGCCAGTAACACATGAGGTCCACTGCCGTAGCTCAGGCTGACCACCTTCTTCCCACTCAGGATGTCCAGCTTTTTGGGCACGATGGTGCTCTGGCTGTCACCAGTGCCCAGGCAGTTACTGCAGTTCAGCCCAAACACGAACACCTGTGGGTCAGAACCATGTATGTTTATGTATCATGGAGCATACAAACACCTGGAAGTCAAAATGACCAGAGATGGCGTTAATGAAGTCTGCTAAAGCATAATTCTCCAAGCTTAGTCAGCTCATGAACACTTCACAAGTTAGGACACAACTCTGTGGGTCTGTTCGCAATGGAAGGCAGCTGCCAGCTGCCTCGCTGCCTTCAACTGTCTAACTAGTCATTTGTCATCAAATGCAGGCATCAAGGTACAAGTGATGAACTTTGTTTCGGACAGCCTAGCAAGATTGCAACACAAAACACTGTTGCCAGGATACCGACAGCTGACTTAATAAGAGGGAGTTGAAGCAGAAATGTTCTAAAGAATCTTTGGTTGAAGGCAGCATTAAGAATATATACACTGCCTTCAAAATTCTACAAAACAAAGATATCTTAGAAGGCAGTATCTTATACAAATATATGATTCAGACATGCATCGATGCCTTGTTGCAAATGAATGCCATCTTAGAATGCAGGATTTTTCCCTATTTCGGACAAAGCCTCTGACTCAGGCCACCCGGTCACTTCAGCATCTAGTCATGAGTTGCAGCAATGGGAAGAAGTAGGTTACAGCTTAAATCTGTCTAAAAGCCTTTTCTGGCTCAGCGGCAGGGTGCAAAGAGATTGGCATTGTAATGGTGCAATATTACAGGGTAGCAAAGCGTTCAACTGTTTTAACTGTTTGCTGTTTGGCCAATTTACACTGAACCAAAGAAACACAACATGCCAGCCACACAAACAAACAGCATCAACCACCATCTCTTCACAGCAACAGGTAGGTGACTTACCTCATCGTCGTGGGTGATGTAGATGGCCTCGTTGGCCGAGGTGCCAAAGACGCAGGCCTGTCGGATGGAGACAAGTTCCTGGGCAGACATCAGCGTGAAGAGTGGCCATTTGCTGACGTCCACCATGACTGGGCACTTCAGGGACTGCCGGGCCGAGCGGGCAGGCAGAGTGGAGGGGCCAGGGGGCGCGGGCAGAGGTGGAGGTGGCGGCACAGTCGGGCTAAGGATGGGGGTGGCTCCGCAGCTGCTGCCCCTGCTGCTGACACTGAACACGACAAACAATACACAACCCCCCACAACACAATCCCGGTAACAACACAAACAAGACACACACACACACGCACATACACATACACATGCACAAACCACTGGTCAAGCACTGTCAGAGGGAGGCTCTAGGCACACAGCTCAGCGTGACAGCAAGGGGTATCAAATGAACTTTGCCTAAAAAATCATTGTTGCTGTATCATGACAAACTTACAGCATATGATACATCAAGAACACCAAGTCTGACTAAAATTGAGCAATTTAATTGTATAATTGACGCAAAGAAAACAAGGCTAATCATTAATGTAAATGTAAGTAAAGAGTACAAATCAATCACGAATAGTCTCAACAAGAACTTAGCGTCTTCATTTTATCCTACACTACCTCGAATAATGCTCATGCTTGTTTCGAGTTACACAATTAGATGTACTAAAACGCTTAGAAACACAAAGAAAACATAAACGTGGCCAGATGATTGAAATAAATGCTAGAATAGCTCATAACCACACTGACAGACACACACACTGCTGACCTGTCGCTCCAGACAGCTCTCAAAACATTATTGTGCTCGCCGGATGTATCCAACTCGAGCGGACAATAATGTTAGCTACATTGTGACAGAAATGCTATGTAATGGTTGGTTAACTGGTTTTGGCTTAGCCTACACCAGGTCAACCTCCCATCCTAAAACTAATGAGGGTATTGACTGTGCTAATTTAGTCGGCGGTCGCTATATACATTTCAGCGAGACCAAGCCAAAGACGAATGACATATGCTTTATCTTACAAGTTGGCTAGCAGGATTTGTTAGAGATATTAACAGTACGATTGGGTTAACGCTATTGAGATGCATGTGTACAGACACCAAAAAAGCTGTGACCGTGTTAGACGTTTGCTAACACCACCAACACGAAACAAAAGCTTGCAAACCAGGCTACAATCTACAATGTAGCTGTGACACAAGGTAGGGAACACTAACGTTATCTGGCAAGTTAACGTTACGTTAATACTACCTGGCTAGCTGAGCTTTCTAAAGAATCTCAGCTAGCTAGCTATGTCACTAACATACATCTGCTTACCATTTCGATGTAAGTTAGCAAGCTAGCTAGCACAGGTTATCGTTACAGCTAATGGTAACTTTACTAACCTAGAGCACCGCTCCATCGCGACACCGGGAAGACTGAGAGAAAAAGAAACAGTTAGCAGTTTAAAGGGGTCAACTACAGGTAAACCTACCCTATTCACAGTTGGCAATTAGCCGTATTACCGATGCCGAGCTCCCGTTTGTTGACAATTTGCAGCTATCTGCTGCGTCCCAGACTGCACAGCTGATGTTGATGCTCTTACCAGCCACGCTGTACTTGAACGCGGACGTCTTGACGTCACTGCCAAGCTATGGCATGAACACGCAACGTCCCCAAAAATACTGTATCAATTATTTGCCTGAGAAGTTGGGTATAATCAGTTATAATAATACAACGATTATGTTTATGACATGCCATTACTTATCAGCTGACGTTTAAATTGGCTGTCCACAGTAGATGCTAACCCACAACTAGGCCTGTAATCATATGCATCCATCGGATTCAAATAGGGCTACTGGCAATACCACCATTGCAGACCTATGTTGTTCTTCCCGGCTGCATAATTGTTAGAACAATTAACTGTAGAACTGTTTTAGTAACACACATGATCCGAGACCACTAGACAATCTGTCAGGTGAGGTCATGTTTGTATTTTCAAGTTCACTCACCACCAGTCTGGTGACATGAGTTAATATTTATAGGCCCAGAGGTTCGCAGGCTACTTCCTGATGTAATAATATACCATGTACCATACTTTGTATTATTCTTATTTGTACTGTGAATCTGTGTGAATCTATATAATCTGAAATGAAGAGGGAGGTTACCTACAAGCCTCCTCAACAGTTGGCACTCCTATGTAAGGAATGTGAAAGGACAAGTTTGTCAGTCACGTGATGGTTCAGAGGGGAAGACCAGCCCCTGAGTATCTCTTATATGTGTGGACAACAGTGTAGCTCTGTGAAACAGTCTGTCTTCTGCTTTGCATCGTGTTTGAAAAACAAACAGCCACACAAGGTTATCAGTACCTCTCTCACAAGCTCTCTTGTATATGCAAAGCAAAGGCGAGCTCTGTGCTTGAGGTTATAGCTGTTCTGGTCAACAGAGGAATCCGCTCTCGGTCATATTCAAGATCAGCTCACCATGGGCCTAGGACTAACCAGGAACCAACAGAAACCAGTCCAAGTACTGCTAATGGGCCTGGACTCAGCGGGTAAGTCCACCTTGCTATCCCATCTCCTGCAGGGAGTCATTATGGAGACCTCCCCAACAGTGGGCTTTAATGTGGGGACCCTGGATCTGGACAAAAAGACATCCATGACTGTGTGGGACATAGGAGGACAGCATACCATGCGGACCAACTGGAAATACTATATGGAAGGCTGTAAGGCTCTGGTGTTTGTGGTGGACAGCAGTGACCGGAAGCGCATGGGAGAGGCCCAGAAGGCTCTCAAGAAAATTCTGTCTGATGCGAATATGAAAGACGTGCCACTTATGGTTTTGGCCAATAAGAAGGACCTGCCCAACTCCATGACCATCCGAGAGGTGTCTAATCAGCTGGACCTTCCCAGCTACAAAGAGCGGACCTGGGAGATGCAGGGCTGCAGTGCTGTGAAGGGTCTAGGGCTCCAGCAGGCTTTCCTGTCGTTGGCCAAACTTATCAGGAAGAGTTGAGCTGGATACAGATTAGGTGGGGCAGTTCAGACTGCTGGTCAAAGAGGGCCATGCTTGCTCAATCTGAAGGTGAGTGTTGTTTCTCATTGGACTGAAAAAAAAAAAAGATGAGAATACGATTGAAGAGATCATGAACATAAACATAACAATTTATACCTACACTCTTGTGAAGTTTGCTGAATGGACGAAGATAACGTCCTTTGATGACTGACAAAGTGACTTTTTTCTGTGAATCAAAACGCCATGACCTTGCTGTACACAGACATGTACAATACCTCTCTTCAACAGTAAACACTAAGTACAATAACATCACAGGACAAGAAGATTAATTTATTGAAAGTATGTAGGCAATCCTTACTAATTCACAATATGTTTGACAGGAATAAAAAATAAAACCTAACTTGTACTACGTAAAACAAAATTAGATGCTTCTTGCATGTAAGAGACGTGTGTGTGTGTGTGTGCCTGCACGCACAGATGTGTTATGGTGTATAAGTGATTACCAACCAATAATATTTGTACATGTCTATTGTTGAATACACCCATAAGAAAAGTATCTGTGAAATGAGCCCGGTGAATTTATCACTGGTCCTCCCATTTATCAAACATGTATCCCACAATCATTTCAGCTTAACTAATTTGATGTCTGGGGGAGTAAATTAAATGTAGTTGACTGAAGGGGTCATTTCTTCTTCCGTGAGTCGTCTCCCAGAAGATGGTGGGCACTCTGGAGTGCGTGCCAGGACTGCCAGAGCAGGAGGCCGGGCACCACTACCCACACCCCGTTAAAGAACACCAGGTACACCCACAGGTAGAGCCAGTTGCTGGTGTTCAAGCTGGGACTTCCCATTAACCAGTCCGGACAAAAGGTCATCCAACCCCCATAGAGTTCACACACGCACAGGGTGATCTGGATGAAGTGCCTGTTTACCAGAAGCAAACAAATGCAGGTTGCAGAAGTCATACAATATTTCCATCATTCAGGTTAAAAAGTAGGTATGTGTCATAACCTATTAGTAAGCCTAAAGTAATAAACGACAGACATTCAGTGGGTCAGATATGCAAAGGAAGTCATATGAGCCTTACTGGAGGTGCAGTCAGCGATTGGGCATGGCATTGCATTTATTGATGTTTATATTTCAATTTCTTATCAGATGCTTGTGTACAAAACAATGTAAATTATATTATATTTTAAATCAAGGACCTAACAAAACACACCAAAGGTAGCTCACCCCTCCCTTCATTATTCCCAGAAAAACTTCCAACTGCCTAGAGATCAGAGTTTTTTTTTTTTTTTTTTCAGTAGACTTTTTCAGGGATGGGCAGCTATAGGAGGATTGTGAGATGCTGTTCCTTGAATGTGACAAAAAATGCTATGGGTTTGAAATCGTTTACGGTCGCCGACTGCACCTTTAAGCTCTGCCTGCCAATAGTCACAATGAATGCAGCAGTTAAGACCGATACCAATAACCCTCTGACGCGACACAGGTAAACCATGTGTGTCTGTGCATTCAAATGGCTCTAATATGGGATAGTTTACCGGTAGTGCTTATCCCTCACTATAGCGTAAACCAACAGCAGAGCTAGAAAGCCGTCCAGCACCACCGTCAGCAGCTCCAGGGACACAATGGTGGGATCTGAATGCAGCCAGCGTGAATCTGCTTTCCCATATTCCTTCCCTTAAATAAGAAAAAAATACAAAACACACCACTGAATTTGCATCAAAACCACAAACTGTTGTTTGTTGTATTGGGATGAAAAATAATCTTTCCCATGGAGATAATGGTTATGTCCCCATTTAGATTTGGACAATTCCAATTATATCCACTAGATGTCTTCATTGGTAAACTCATGCATTCTATTTGAACAGATACAATAACGCCAGTTGCCGCATCTAATACTGTTACACGTTATGTAATAGGCCTATAATCGCACTGTCGGTCAGCTTCAATGTGGCCTACTCACACAACTCAGCAAGGATGTTGTCTGAGGTCGCCACGGTTCCAACGAAGGACATGTACACAAATGGTCCCTCCTGAGTTAAGGCGATGCAAAAGACTTAATGACAACAAAAATAGTCATTTAAAAAAACATTGTGTAGCTTATTCCTCGAACTTACCAAAGTGATGTGGACAATTGCGTCGTAGAACAACCACACAAGAACCCATCGGTCAGTGACTGAACACTTTTTGCCCCATATTTGTGCAAACAGGTATCCTGCAGCAAACTGCGCAGCGCATGCCAAGAGAGAATATACAGTGACTTGCGTAAATAGCACAGGGGAGTCTGACTGTATCGCTTCAGTCATTGTGGAGTCTACGCCGTTACAAATGGAAGCTGCATTAAGATTTGTTCATTGACTAATTGTATTTTACAAAGGCTGCCTTACCTCCTCCAGCCGCACCTACCAGCAGCGATTGGCTCCTTGAAAAATCTCTCCACTTCTGGTCCCGCCCATGCTCAGACGTCTCCAATCCAAAAAACAGAGGCAGTGTTGAACATTTGGCGCCAAAGAGTTTTGACACTCGCGGTATTTCATCACACTACTATGGCCTACCTCAGATCATTTAAACTGTTGCTCAAAATACATATCTGCAATTTAAGCTTCTATGGGGACATATCTGATGACTACGGGTATACAAGACTTCTTCAAAGTTAAAGCATAGCAGATACTTGAACACCTACAAACAGGGTACCATAAATTATATTTAATAACCCTACCCCAGGTTCAGGTAAACCTTACGCTCCTAATTACCTACAACCTTTTATTGGATTCAAGCCAGGACAATGGCTTCAAAATATCAGTTAGGCTAACTGTTATGTTCAACGTCCACTTAACATCAGAATGTACCAGTCAAGCCTTGTATTGGCAAAGACAGTGGTTTTCAAAGTGGGGGCCGGGGCCCCCTGGGGAGCCTCAGTAAGTTGGAGGGAAAAATAAAAGCAAGAAATAAATACATTTGAAACATTTAAAATATACTATGAGGGTTGTTATACAATGCCGTTATAATAATGTGACGCATATCTGAACATATTTCCCATGATAATGACTGGGAATAATAGTAGAGTGATGGCTCTCATATAGCAGAAAGCCCCAAATAAAATGTTTACACACTGTATGCTCCATCGCGATGTGGTTGTGGCTAAAATAATTATTAGATTAGCTTAACGTATTTTTACATTTGCCGTAGTATTGTCGATGGGTTTTATCAATAAAACATCAAGGGGGTCCTTGGCCAGAACCTAGTGGTATTTGGGGGGCCTTGTTGTGGAAAAGTTTGGGAACCCCTGGGCTAAGAAACCACTAGTAGGGCAAAGTGTCTGACAGGGTGGGTTAATGTTGACTTGTTTTGACCGAGATAGAATTCCATCCTCTGATAACACTTACCATCAACAGCACACCTATAGGGCAGGGTACATTTGTATATAAAGCTTTTAAGAGTTTCTCTATGTAACAATACTAGTGTTAGTACCAAGAGTCTGACCAAATGGTGTCACTGAGAATTATTTAAAACTTAAATTACATTTATACAAGTAAGTAAATCAATGCAGAAACGACACATTCGTTCACTCACTCACACACAAGAAATAAAATATAAAGAGATTTAGAGTAAGAGGCCAAGAAATCCAAAGGGAGAAAGACAAAATACATATCTGAAAAGGGTTGGGAGACGGCAAAGAAAAGAGGGAGGGGATTGGGAGGAACACAAATCAGAGTAGGAGAAATGAAGAGATTTAGGGGTAGACTGAAAGAGGTCAATCAGAGGAGAAGGGTCCAGAGCCGATGGCTAACAGCAAGTTTATTTTGGTTAGGATCATCGATACAGAGTATGTCCTGGGGAGGGGGGGTTGACTGATGACTATGGAAACCATATGATGGTGGTGAAGATGGCTGTGATGGTTATGGTTATGGGATGGAAAGGGTTTAATGATGTGTGAGCATGAGTGAGATGGTTCTTGAGTTATGGTACGGTGGCCATGGCAATGAGCATGAGAGGGTGGAGTGGGGAGGAAATGAAGGGAGGAGTCAAATACAAGTCAGCCAATAGAATGAGAATAGAGTAAAACTCCATAGCACATAGTAAAGCCTGGAAGAGTAGCTGTGATCAGCCCCCCCACACTCAATCACCAAGGAGACGCCACACCCAATCACACCCTTGCAGGGTCTCAAAGCACTGCTAAGCTCGAGTGGTTAACTAAGAGACATCTTGGTTAAATCGTTGCTCAGAAATGAAAAACAAAAGGCACAATGAATTTCAACTCATTCTTTTCTTTAATATGCACAGGAGTTGAAAAGAGACAATGAGCCACCTTAAAGAGAAATTGATTCTAAAATTTATAAAAAGATATAAACAATCAGAGGCCAAAATGCTATCTGTCGCTTTTTCATATTTTTGTTTTTTTTTTCTCTTTAGCAAGTAAAATCTTGCAACAAGCATAAGCTTGTATCCGTTTCTGATACAAGACAAAAAAGAAAAAAATCTTACCTTTAAAGTGGCTCTTTACTATGTGTCTAGATATTTGTCAGGAAGGTACACCTGCTAGGAGTTTTTGTTCATCAATTAGAAATGGCTATTCCAAGAGGCTCTGGCTGTTTCTCCAGCTCTCGTTCAGTAGTTCACAGCCAAAACATTACTACATTAGTCCAAATGTATATTTATATATTTATATATAGATCGTTTTTTTTTTCCAAATCCCTTTACAAAGTGAATGCACAGGGAAAACAAAGAAAATGTCCAGTCACAAACAGTGAGAAAGCCCATGTCCAAAGAACAGCGTTCTGTCATCACAAATATGCATGTTACACCAGCATTCCTGGTGACTGCAGACATCAGTAAAACAAGGTTAGCGCCTGCAAGTGTCCCAACCAAAAGACTAGTAGGTGCAGCAGCGGCTTCATAAAAGACCTTACGTGAGCAGAAAGTTGGATAGTTATGTTTAAGTTTCATTTTTTTTTTTTTTTTTTTGTTTGTTTGTTTGTACAATTAGGTCTGTGGCAAATAAAATGTCAGAATTGAAAATAAAAAAAGCGAAAGAAAAATAAAAGCGGAACCCTGCCGACGGGAATGGGTTCCTCCACAGCGCAGTGACACATACTGCAGTTCCACTAACCACAGGTAATAGAGAAGGGTGGTGGTGGTTGGGGGTTGAGGGGTAACTGCAGGGGATGTGCAGAGGATTCGGGGGTTGGAAGAGAGAGAGAAAAGGGTGGTGGGGCAGTCACTGTTGCCACTCCAGACTAAAAAAAAAACTTATACTAAAACAAAAAATAAAATAATGTATTTCCGATAAATCCAACTGCTGCAGCAAACTCTTGTGTTTGAGCCACTCTCTCTCTCTTTTGCCCTTACAATGAACAGCAGAGAGTTGAGCTCCCTCTAAGCGAAGGGGGGGACACTAAACAAATGGTGTGTATGTGTCTGTGAGAGGAAGGGTCAGTCTTCAGCTGAGGGGCTCTTTTCAGTGCAGGTCCAGACAGGAAGGGTGGTGGTGGTGGGGGGCAAGGGTTTCTGGGTGGGTGGGGTCCTGGTGCTCCAGCAGACTCAGCAGTGGTAGGTGTGGAGCAGTGTGGTGGTTCTGGGCAGGTGAGGGGTTAGGGTGGGGCTCCCTGGCCCCAGAGGGAGAGGTGACGGGGGGGTGGGGTGGGGTGGGCTACCACCAGGCGTCGATCTCACAGAGTTCACTTCCATCCTGTGTGCATGAGTCAGGCTGTTTATGTTCATGTTTGTGTGTTCAAAATCAGAACAGATGACAACGCTTTGAAAGAAAATGATCTCCTCTGTTCAAGTGTGGTGTGTTGTCTTTTCCTTTCATTATTTTCCTTTTGAACGCAACATCCATGGTTCATTTGTAGTTTTCATGATGACTCCATTAGATTTGGACCAAAAAAAAAAAAAATCTGGTGTCCAAGAGGGGTGTGGAGGGAACCTCCTTCCCCAGCCTGAGAGCAGAGCCCCAAAGGAATTCAGGGAAGTGTAGGCCTGTACCTCTCAAGGCTGGATTATGGGGGTCTGGCCTCTTGGGACACTGTGCACAGAGGTTTCATATGTTGAGGTGGGGTGGGGGTGAGGGAGGAGGGTGACTGTCTGATGAGAGGGGAGGGAATCCCTGCCTTCTTCAAAGTGAGGATTTCACACAAGTCCATCCCTCAAGAACATGAGGCCTGGTTTGATCACACATTTCTTCTTTGTGTGTCTGTGTGTGTGTCTGTGTGTTAACTTTCATGCACATTGTTTGACTCTGACTCCAGTCTACATGAGAGAGAGAGAGAGAGAGAGAGAGAGAGAGAGAGAGAGAGAGAGAGAGAGAGAGAGAGAGAGAAGAGAGAGAGAGAGAGAGAGAGAGAGAGAGAGAGAAAGAAAGAAAGAAAGAAAGAAAGAAAGAAAGAAAGAGAGTGAGTGAGTGAGTGAGTGAGTGTGTATGTATGTGTGAGAGAGAACAGTGAAGGAAAAAAAAGGAAAAAGAGCAACTTTTTGGCAACTGCAGTGACAGAGGAGGCGGGTGGTGATCATTTTTTAGTCTGTGGTCGGTTTCTGTTTCGTTTTTTTTTTTGCGTTCCTTCGTTCAGAAGCATCAGAGAGGATGGGTGGTGAAGAGGCTGATCCTTCAGTGCGTGTGTGTATGTCTGCATGTGTGTGTATGTGTCCAGTAGATCTGGTGTGTTGGCGCGATGTCTTGGGGGCGGGGCCGGAATGAGGAGCAGGCCACACCCACCCAAACACGCGCTCACCTAGAACTTGAACTCCTTAGTCTGCAGGTTAGGGGCGGGGTCAAAGTTGAAGGTTCCTCCCTGAGTAGCGTCGGGGATGAGGCTTGGGTCTTCATCGATCTGGACAGACACAAGAGCATTTGGTCAGAGGACGAGGACACTATCTGGTACCCAGAGCTACCTGTTCTACCTACTCAGCATTAGACTGAGTTAACACACATGCCATATACATTTTCAGCATTGTGGGGATAGGAGTCATTGTGTTTAACAGGGTAGTGCTCTTCCTGGGGTGCAGTATAGAGCTACTCACATCGTCTCCTGAGAAGTACTGATCGATGATCTCAAACGCCAGTTTGTAGATGTCTTCATTTTCATGCTGCTGGAGATGTTCAATCCTCTCCAGACCTGAACAACAGACAACAATACATATTTTGAAATCATGTTTCAGCATCAACCCAGAACCAAATGAGCTGCCTGTAGCCTAAGACCAAATTAAACTGTGCAATCCAATCAACACAGAGCAGAAACATCAGCAATAGCTGATAAACATATGATTCTGTTCCGCTGATGAACTCTGTGACCCTCTTGTGTTGTTCTGTGGTTCTATTAACCCTCCATTGGCTCTATTGGTTCTCCATTGGTTCTATTAACCCTCCATTTTTATGGCATGCTGGTGGTCCTGTTGGTACCTCCACACTCCTCGATTATGTCTGTGATGGTGCTGGCCTCATCTCCAGCCATGATGAGGATGTTCTTGAGGCCGTCCAACACCACCTGTACCACCTGCGAGTCCTTCACCGACAGCAGGTTACAGAAGGGCGGGATCACATTCTGCTGGACAAGGTACTCCACCTGCCAATCATAGTGCACAACACCAACACACAATCAAGTCAAGCCATTAAAATCAGAGGACACATCATAAAAGCACAACTGCAAAGGTTGCTCAGTTGTGTTAACACAGTAATCCCAGTTTTTGTTGTTTAATATAGCTATGCCCGCCAAGGACACAAATGGCAATTTTCTAACCCATTTTGGTTTGACAATGTGAATCTTCTGCAAGCAGTCATTAATGTTAGAATGTGCTTTGAGTAGCAAGACACTGTTAGCACTACTCCTTGGCTGTGTGTGAAAACTGAATACTAGGCAGCATTGCTCTCAGTG
Source organism: Alosa alosa (assembly GCF_017589495.1). Lineage (NCBI taxonomy): Eukaryota > Metazoa > Chordata > Actinopteri > Clupeiformes > Clupeidae > Alosa > Alosa alosa. The sequence goes on along the minus strand of NC_063211.1, from coordinate 25,594,931 downwards.
TGACAACAGCACATGGCATTCAGTCAGTTCATAAAGGGTCTGTCCACAGATGTTGAGGCTCTTAAAATACCGGTCACTCAACAGATTAATTCTCTTTGAGAACAGAAGTCCTTTTTAAACTTATTTAAGTATTGCCATCAATTGTGTATTCTTTAACAGTAAAAAAAAAAAAAACTTGCCAATGGTCAAAAATGTGACAGCGAGAGAACGTGCGAGGTAGATGTGTGTGAGAAAAAGCCAAGTCACCCACCTGGTCCTTTCTGCCACTTATTGTCAGATTGCTGATAGCCCAGGCGGCTTCTTTCTGTGTACCAAAGTCGCCCTGTTCAACACACGCACACACACACGCAATGAAGACACATCACATGCAGCATCTCCCTTCCCTCCATCACAGAAGATTTGTGTACGAGCAGCTGCGGCCAACAGTGTGAGCAGCTGACATGAGGGCCTGGCCCCTGGCAGAGTGTGAAAAAGTGGGGAGGCACTGGCATGGCCGCCTGCCTCCGGTGCCACATGCAACCGCATGAGGAGTGGGCAAGAGGGATGTCGACAGAGAGAGAGGGGGGGTGAGATAGAGAGAGAGTGTGGTGAGGAGAGAACAATGGGTAAAGAAGAAGCACAGTAGGCAGAGAGAGAGAGAGAATGAGAGCAGAGGTGAGAGGAACAGGTGTGAGTGTTTGGCAGAAAAGGTGGCACAGCAGACATGACAGTGGCACGGCACTGGGCAGCAGTAGCAGCAATGGCAGACACATTGCTATTGTTTGCTACGACTCTGGGGGCAAACCAGTGCTATGGTGGCCAGAGATTTCCCTTTCAGAACACAACGCAACACTCATGAATGTCAGAATAGCGTACAATCATCAGGTCAAGACTTAACACAATGCAATGGCTACTACAAGCCCAGCCAAAAGGACAAAGCAAACTTAAATCATCACTTAGCACTGAGGCCGGACTGTCCCCGTGTAGCACTACAGTAGTGATGGGCAAATGAAGCTTTGGTGAACCACTGAACCACAGCAGTGTGAACCTTGTGACACTAGCTGAAAAGCAAAAAGATGGCCGCCACACATACATTTTTCAACATAAAAGTCCTTAGCAAACCAATATTTTTGGCTTCATATACTGGTTTGGGTAAGGACTTTTATGTTGAAAAATCTACATGTGGCAGCCATATTGGATTTGTTCATTAGTGTTGCTAGCTTCACACTGCTGTGGTTTAGTGGTTCACCAAAGCTTCATTTGCCCATCACTACACTACAGCCTTGTTTTTAGTTTGATTGCAGCTTTAGGGGCAGAAGGTGTTTGTGGGGTGGGTGGAATAGATAGATAGATAGATAGATAGATAGATAGATACTTCATTGATCCCCAGGGGAAATTCAAGAGAATAGAGGGAGGGAGAGCGCCTCACCTTGGCCAGCTGGTGAATGATCATGGGGATGAGCCCGGCATCGATCACTGCCTGGACCTGCTGCTGGTTGCCCGCGGTGATGTTGGAGAGGAACCACACCGCCTCCTGCAGACCACACCCACACACACACACATTAAGTGAATGGGTGAGTGTTTCTTATTTGAAAAGCATCACTGGAATTCTGTATGGTTTTGATAGGAGAATTCCTTTCTTCACACACACCCACACATTAAGTGAATGGGTGAGTGTTTCTTATTTGAAAAGCATCACTGGAATTCTGTATGGTTTTGATAGGAGAATTCCTTTCTTCACACACACACACACAAACCTTGTTGATCTTCTCTTTTGGGTGTGTGAGAAGGTTGGGGAAATGTGAGAGGACGTCACAGTTCAGAACCACCTGTGTCTGCTCGTCTGTCCCCGTGACTATGTTCCCCACTGCCCTCAGGGCAGCCGTCTACAGGAAATGACACAAGCAGGAAGGAGAGGGTGGGAAGAGCATTAATGGAAGAAGGGGGAACAGAGAGATACTGTGTACTGTGTGCCATTAAATAAATAAGACCAAAACTTAAGTTGACAAACACAAGAGATAGAGCATTCTTGATGTAGTATTTAAAGCTACATTTGAGTGTCAACACTTAACAACACTGGCCTTGGCCTATCTGCCTCTGAGAACTTGATGAGGATCTTGGGATTCCCTAGAGGCCGAGGGTACGCATAAAACGCAGGCATGTGCATCTGCAAGTGTATTTTGGTGTAGGGGTATATTTATCCTACCTGAACTTTGACCTCCTGGTGGCTGAGCAGCGGGACCAGGAAGGGCACGACCCCCGAGTCAATGACCATCTGAATCTGCTCATTGCCTCCATCTGTCAGGTAGGAGAGCGCCCAGACGGTGTCCACCAGGATCTACATGACCACACACACACACATATGTAAGTATGCATATTTATTTCTTCAATTGCAATGGAGACTGAAAATGATTGACAGCTAACTATTCACATTGGATAACTGTGCCATATAAGCACAACACATTAGAGTAATAACCCATAAAACAAAGGTAAACTTACATTTATATCAGTGTGGTATATTAGGACACAAAGGGCTGGCAGGATCTGAAAGACAAAGAGTCAGAAAACAAACAGAGAGAAAGGTCAGGTCAGGTCAGGTAGGTGAGTGGAATTTAGCAGACGCTTTAATCCACAGCCACAGGGAACCGGAATGTTCTAGGATACTGATCTGAATGATGTATGTAAGGTGAAGGGCAGATCTTCTGTGAATGTAAAAAGTCAACACAATCATTTAATTCTACAAGTTTTAGTTACTTCCCTCACACAAGTCTTTGCACAGATTTATGGAAAACCCATAGGGAATACCTGCCTCATGAATGGACACACAATGAGGCACATTCCTAGAACTACCCTAACATGCTTCAGAGAGCTATCCCATCAAGTAGCACTGCTGAAGTATAGCATGCCCACAGGCAGAGGCAGGTATGACAAAGCAGAATTATGGAGCCTCTCCCTCTCCCTTTCGCTCGCTCTCTCTCTCACACACACACACACACTAAATCTTCCAGTCTCCCTCTTAAATACATTGACTGATTGAAAACCACACACACAAGCACACAACCACTTGCTCAGTATGGCCAAGCCTAAGACTGCAATTCCATTGGTCACTCTGACAACACAAGCAAGACTATGCACGCTTGTGTGAGGCACAGATTAATAATTACCCAGCAGGTGCACAGTAGGGATCTATGTAACAGCTGGTGCTGATTGTGTGTGTGCACACGCCTTCCATGTGTGTGTGTGCGCACGCCTTCCATGTGTGTGTGTGTGTGCGTGTGTCAAGCATCTGCAAACAAACTGACTGAGACTGGAGAGGACAGATTCTGATAGTGGTGGTGTGTATGAGTGTGAGTGCACATGAATCTCTGTGCATCCTGTAACAGCAGTAGAGAGCAAGTACCAAGGTTGAGCTCTAAAGTGAGTGAGTGAGTGCGTGAGTGAGTGTCTGGCAACAGCATCAGTAAGAGCTGAGGCAGGTGGAAAGTCTCCTGCAGCATATTTCTCATCTGAGAATGGCCATAACTCAGAGCTTTAATTACACAAAACACCAGCAGGCCACTAGCCTCTGGTACCTCTGGCACCACATTACTCTGGCCGACAGTCAAGGGGCTGCTTCTCTAGACCAGACAACATGTGCACACACACACACGCCAAACTAAAGTCACAGGGCAGCCAGTCAAGAATCCATGCGCACACACATACACACACACCTCCTGGACGGTCTCCATGGGTGGCGGAGGATCCTTGTTCCTGCACAGGTTGACAATGACCCAGGTGACATTCCGCAGGAAGGTGATGGGAATCGAGGGATTGATGAAGGACAGCAGCGGCTTGACCACGCCCAGAGAGATGACGTAATCTCTACACTGAGGGCCATCCCCTGATGGAGCGAGAGAGGAAGCAAGGGAAGGAAGGAAGAAGAGTGAAAAAAAAAAAAGGAAGTGTTATTTCATTTGTTAGAGCACAACCTCTCTGAAATGAGCCTGCATCAGTCAGGCTGCTTATTATCCAGGCAGCTCCAGGCAAAGCAAGAAAAGACCAGAGAATCAGACATTCACACAGCATCCACCTCTACTGAATCACTTGACTGCCTGGGCAAACCAAAACTATTTCTCAGTAGTACAGAGGATAGATGTCCACAGGCTGTTTTGACCACTGTGGTCCTGTGTGTGTGTGGTCACTAGTCTTGTAAGGCAGATTAATAACACAGCATTGCATCCCTATGATTTCTGCCAGTTCAGTGCCATATAGTTTGTTAGGGGAGAGCCTAGACACTCATTAGGAGTATAAGTCTGACTAGGTCTAGAACAAGTGCCCTCACATCTACACAGTTCTGATGGTGCATTCCTGCAACCTCTGTGCAAGATGTGATCATGGTGCCTGTGCACAATCACGACTGACTGCAATCATCCGAGACACAAAATAAAACTGCACTGTTTTTTGTTGAACCAGGAGTTAGAATCTGCCAGCTCTCTATAATCTCTGTTACCACACACACACACTCACACAGCTGCATGGTGTAGATCTGAATGACTCATCTGGAGTCACTACTCACCGATGATGTTACCGAGCGCCCACACGGCCTGTTCACACACGTTCTGGTGGGGAGAGTGGAGCAGCCGCAGAAACAGGGGAACTGCATCTGTACACGTGCACACGCAAGGACACACACACACACACACACAAAGGATGATAGGACAGTAAGATGATAAACATAGTTACTATTAGGTACATGGTACATTCTCGAACCAAATGGTACGTGCTAATAACAGCAGTAAGAACGCTAATAGAATCACAGCTGCACCTGGTGGTTACAGACTCAGAATTTAATTACATGATGGAAAAAACAGTGTTCTAATGTCCCCACTGAAGCGTAGGCTCACTCTACCATGGCATCCCTAACTACTCAAAAAGAATCATCACTAGCAAATAGAGAGAAAAAACAACAGAAGACTAATGCTTGCTTCCCTCCAGTGACATTTTATTAAACCAGTTGAGGGACAATCTCTCTATCGATCATTCGCATTGTCAGTAACAAGAGTAACGGTTACCAACATTGATCCCCCGTCCCCTTCACAGACTGACACACACACACATACATACACTTACTGGACTTGACCACGGCCTGGGTCTGTGCGGATGTGCCGGATGCGATGTTGGTCAGGGCCCAGGCTGCCTCAAACTGCAACGAGGGACTGCAGAGAGAGCAGGTGGTCAGAAAGGCTTTCAGACCAGACTCCCAAAGGACCAAAGACTAATAATCAACCAACACACACACACACACCTCCATCCAGGATTAATATTGGTTTAACTAGAATACCCCCCACTTCCAAGCAGTGTGTGTGTGTGTGTATCGCAAAAGAGAGAGAGACTTCAAAAAGTCCACACACACACACACACACACACACACACAAAGGAGCATAACAGCTCAGAGCATAACGATATGACTAATCATCACGATTACTCATGATTACTAGGGGTGTGCCAACCGATATTCAGCATCAGTATCAGTCCGATATCTGCCAAAATTACTCAACTGGATACAGGACAATAACACAATAGCAATCTGATCCAATCCACAAAGATAAAGTTCTCATATATATATCACGGAAGAACATGCCATGAAGGCAGAACGTCACAAACTTCACACTATAGCTGGCATCAAACAATTACAAACAGAATGACAGAAGTCAAACAGAAATCTTTCCCCTACTTAGCATTAGGGAGCCTGGCAATGTGGTTTAAATAGAGGGGAAGACAGATCAGATTGGTATCGGAGATACTCAAGGTTCTTATATCGGTATGGGGCAAGAAAGTGCTATTGTGCTACCCCCAATAATGACCTTCTCCCATTCCAACCCTAACCACCATAACCAGTATAGGGGTTTACACAACTGACACCCAGACAAACAATAGTGAAGGCTGGACAGGTCTGTTCAAATATACACTCAAAGAAGAATGCTACACTTATTCAACCTAACTAGATCACAATGGGCCAAATCCAGGCGAGCAATATCTGAACTAAGACCAGCGTAAGCTAAACAAAGACCAGCATTAGCAAGACCAGTTCTTGAAAATTCTGTAAACAGCCAAAAGATAACAGCAGTGCTGGGCAGGCCTTTCCACTCCCATCTTTCTAACTCCGATATGGACAGACAACATGGTGACATTTTTTAATCCAGATTCTTGTGAGACCCAGGCTGAGACTGCCTTAAGTGGCCAACAGCTCCTTCTCATAACAAACAGAGGCAGCTTTATATGAGCAGAGGCTTGTTAAACGTTGATGCCTTTTTTTTTGGTTGAGGAATGAGGCATTTCAGCAATGTCTGAGAGCTCAAGTCCACTGTTCTTGGCGCTCGAGCCCCCAGCCCTCGTCCTGCCTCCCTCCTCCCTCCTTGCTGGATTAGTCACAGGCCTTTGCTCGTCAAGCAGAAAACAGAAATTTCTCTCCGCCACTGGGCCCAGCTCAGGCCACAGGAGTCCCTCCTCTCTCTCCCCCACCACCAGCCCCCATCACACCTCTCTCTCTCCCCCACCACCTTCCCCCATACACACTCTCGTCCTGCCTCCTCCTCCTCCCTCCTCCCTCCTCCACTGCCTGCTGGATTAGTCACAGGGGCCTTTGGCAACTGCGTCAAAACAGAAATCTCCCTTTTCTCACGTCACTGGGCCCAGCTCAGGCCACAGGAGTCCCTCCTCTCTCTCCCCCACCACCAGCCCCCATACACTCTCTCTCTCTCTCTCACCCTATCTCACCCTATCCTTCTCTCTCTCTCTCCTCTCCTATCCTTCCTCTCCTCTTCTCTCTCCTCACCGTATCCTTCACTCATGCTCTCTCTCTCTCACCCTATCCTTCACTCTCTCTCTCTCTCTCTCTCTCTCACCCTATCCTTCACTCACGCTCTCTCACTCACCCTATCCTTTTCTCTCTCTCTCTCTCTCTCTCTCTCTGAGGGACGACTGCAGGGCTGCCAGAGCAGCAGGGCAGAACCACAGCTCCCGCGCTCTCACTGAAGCAGTCATGCAGAGGAGGTCAGAGGGAGAGAGAGGAGGGGAAGGAAGGAGGGAGAGAAAAGAGTTTGAGTGAGGGGTAAAGAAAGAGAGAAGGAAGTAGGGCGAGAGAGAAGGAGGGCAAGAAAGACAGAGTTTGAGTGTGGGGGAGAGAGAGAGAGAGAGAGAATGAAGAGAGTCAGAGAGCATCAGGCCTGCAGGAGGATGGGCTGCCACTTAAGGGGCTTCGTTGCTCCTTTCTCACTCTTTCATATGAATACACTCAACCACCCTCGCATTTGGACAGACAGACACACACACACACACTCTCGTATTTACACACACACACACACACACACACACAAAGCAAGGCCGATCTCATTGTGCATACTCACTTGTCATCCCTTTCCAGGCATTTTACTAGAATGGGGAGGATTCCAGATTTGATCAAGTCATCAATGGGCGGGTTTCTATCACTGGAGAGTAATTTTCTGCAGAGGAAGGAAAGCCAGAATGGCACCACATTGAAAGCAGGCAGCCTCAAAAAAAACATCTTTTGGACATAGGTAAACAATACTGCACTTGAGGTCAGTCAGTAAATGCATAAAAACATATAAGTCATCTTAACTGAGAAAGCATATGGGTCATTCCTTGTGATGGGGAACAACATATAGTGTGAAAGCGGTGGCACTCTGAGAGTGGGTGCTTTGGGCATGTTACCTGGCGGCCTGCACTGCACTGAGCTGTACTACTGCATTGTCACTGGTTGCGTTCTAGAAACCACAGGGAGCAGAAGAAAAGCAAAAATGAACGACTGCATACAGCATGGAAAGTGAGAAAACACCCACGCACATGCATATACACACACATAAGCATCTGCCCTACAGTGGTCACTGTGCATTGCCCTTCACCCTCAACTGGTCATCCACAACTCTCCTTTCACACGGACACACTCACAAACACACAAACACACAATGCAAAAGTGTGAAGAGAGCTTTGCTGACCTGTAGGATGGCATCTAGTGTTACATTTTGCTGAAATAGAAAAAGCAGAAAAGAACTGCGTTTAGACCACACAGACTATTCCAATCTCAGTCAGACATTTTTAAGTGAGACTGCAGCACAACACACAAGGCAAAAACAGGAAATCCCATCCAGACATAAGTGACAATTTGGGTGTGAATGGTTGGGTGTGTGTATGCGTTCCCTCACCCCTTTGAAGTCTGGAGTCGACGTCTGAGTCCTCGAGGCTCTCCTCCTGAGGAACGTTGCGCTTCTTCAGCAGGTGCTCATCTCGTTTGTTCTGCAATAAAAAAACAATTTACATTAGGACGCACAGACACAGACAGACAGACGCACGCACGCACACATTACACCACAACATTACTTAGAAACCCAAGGCTGCCACTGCTCTAGGAGAAAAGATAGATGAAGAGCCAGACTTCTGCTTTCGTTTGAGCAGCAGTGAAGTCGGTGTCTGACACCCAAACAGCAGAAACAGGGGGAGGGAGAGTACCACCAGCAACCCAATGCAGTGAAGTCACATTGATGCCAGACAGCCCAAACTAGCCCAGTCTTAACAACTGCTAAATGTCAGCACTGCAATGAAAACCACTGTGTGTGTGTGTGTGTGTGAGTGTTAAGGGTGGATTCAGACATGCACACACACAGAGCATGAGTCAGCTGACAGGGAGAGAAAGAGCACTGAAGAAAACAAGAAGAAAAGAAGAGGAAAACAAATGCGGGACGACTGACTCAAGAGGAATGTGTGCAGGGAGGAATGTGCTGCTCTCTCTCTCTATCTATTTTCCTCTCTCTCTCTCTCTCTCTCTCCCTCCCTCCCTCCTCATGTAAGCCTGTGTGTGTCTGACAGCCAAATAAGGCCAGCACTGCTGTGTCACTGACAAAGACCCCAAGTTCCCTGGACCTATACAGCACAAAGTTCCCTCCCATCCAGGCCCCTTGCTGAACCACACCAGCCAAACTGGAGCAATGCCACAATCACAGACATAACTGGACCCAGCTAAGTGCCAAAGTTCCTCCATCAGCCTGCCAGAGTCAGGGCTCCGGATTGGTCATGGGGCTGTGAGTGACAGGTGGAAGGCTGTGGCAGAGCAGATGTGTACCTGTGCGGTGGTGTACAGTCCCTGGCGGCAGCTTGTGATGCCTGTGCAAGAGGTGACCTGATTGGCTGGGAGCCAGCTCAGGGGAGGGAGGGAAACCCTTCAGCTAGAGTTGCTGGGGTACAGCCAGGACCCTTCTGACGGGGGCTAAGACTGAGGGTGTGTGTGTGTGTGTGTGTGTGTGTGAGGGGTAGAAGGGGTGACCCAGATCCAGTCAGCCCCGGCCGAACTTCCTCCCCTTCATCAACTCACTCTGGCTCTGTGTGCGTCAGCCCCAGCCCCATTGTGCATGGAGCCAACCCACTCTGCAATCACTGCACAGCCTCACTGAGCCAAGTCAGAGGCCATTCCGCTGGACACACGGCACCATGCAGCACATGCAGCTACACCACTCAGGGCTGCGGACCCACCAGTGGAACAATAGTGGGAGCTGAGATTCAACCCGACAGGGGGGCCCAGCATACACACTCTGCTTCTCCTTCAGCCATCATGGCAGAAACAATCACACAAGGGTGAGGCGTTAGATACAGATGGAATATTTAAGCTAGTTTGAAAGCTAGGCCAAGGTAAGATGATTTAAGGATGATTTAAAAATCTGTGAAATGTCTGGTTTAATTTGGGTTACCCGATCTGGCCACTGATGTCTTCAACCCAATTGGGGCCCAATCAAAAACTGCTGCTTGGGAGATCCACAGAGCCAGAGATTCAATGAAGCACCACTTTGAAAGCTACGCGCAGATAGGCTGATTTTAGGTTGATGGAATGTCTGTCTGAGATGAGATTTGGGCGTTGTCCACTTTACCTGGTCTGGCTGTTGAGTCTTGCCAGTCTGATGTTGTCTTGGGACAGTGCCAGCCTAAACTGGCCTTTCTGTAATCCTCACCTGATGCAGGCATAATGCTAGTGTGAGCTGGGTTTTGTGGATGGGTACGCCTAAGAGCTTGGATGATACTGACCACAGTGGCAAATTAGCATTACAGTTAGCATGCGCATTTTCAGAAAAACAAGTTGAAAGACTCGCAGAACACAGCAGAGCACAGCAGAGCACATCCAGATGGTCAACTTGCTGGTGTGGGGAGCTCACAGCTCAATTACCATATCATGATGACGGTCTTGAAATAAACACATTACACATTCACACCTCACCCAATACTGACCAAATACCCATTATGGTTTTGGATGATCAGAACTGTGTGATAGATCACTTGGTGACCAAATCCATGGTGTTATGCCACCACTGGTCTGCAGTGGAGAGCAGGGGAAGTGCATCAAGTGCAAAGCTCAAAAGTGACCAGTGTCCAGTGTTTGCCACATAGGGTCAAGGGTGAGTGTGACTCAGATGGGAGGGGTCTAAGGGAGTAAAGTGGACAGAGACCAGAAATGTTGCCCCGTGGCCAGTGCAAAAGCCAGTGGAAATTACTCACACACAAAAGAGGAACTGGCATGGCAACAGCCTCCATTTGAAGTAGAGCAGCCTCCGATGCTCAGACGGCCCAGTGTGTGCATGACTGCTTGTGTGTGTGTGCGGTGTGTGTGTGTGTGTGTTGAACATAACATTTCACCATTATTCCCGCCACTGGCGTTTGATGTGAGCAGCGAGCAACACTAACTGCTGTCGGACCACGGTGTCCTGCGGTGCTGCAGGCAAAGTAGCAGGCAAGATTAAAATGCTTCTGCCCCTGCTTGGTCCTCCACAGTCGCAGAATGCTCGGCTTCCCTCCCACGCTCGCACACCAAGCCGCCCACACACTGCAGCCCTGCAGACCATCAGAGAGCCACACAACACTCTAACAAGCCTGGCCTCCATCTCTCCATCCTTATCAATCACCCGCACCCTCTAACACAGATACTGATTTACACATGCTAACACGTGCACCACATCACACTGGAAATATCGAGGGAGCAGCGCTCAGGCCATATTATTTGATGAAGTTCTATCTCACTGCTGAATGATGTGATGTGAAATATCGGTCCTCATTTATATGCAACAGACAGAAATATCTCGCCTATATAAATAATTGTATTGCTTTGATTGGTGACAAGGCCTGAAATGTAGCTAGGATACATCAAACTGACATTGATGAGCCTCGTGTTAAACCAAGTTCAACGCTCAGCAACTGTAAGCATGTCACTATATGTTCAATGGTCAAGTGGTCTTGCAACATCTATTCACTTCAACATTCCATATCCAGTGCAGCTCACTTGCTGAGCCATAGGACACGACCACAGTGCAGATAGTGCAGTCTCACAGAGAGTGGCAGGATGAGGGACCCAAGAGAACCTTCTCAACAAAGGAGGCCCTCTGAACTGGAGTCACATCTCCATCTCTGCCCGTCACAAAAGCAGCAGGAAGTCATCAGGGCACAAACTGGGTGAGCTGAAACTAGGGGGAGGGTGTGATGGGGTGTGTGTGTGTGTGGGGGCATTTGAGGGCCTCTCGTCACATGTTACTCTATACTGGTCCTGTTTGACTACTTTCTCTGTTAGTGTTGTGTGCAGATAAAAGACTCCAGTGCAACACATTCTAGGCTAGTCAGGAAGCTAATGACACATCTGGTTTGTTCCTCACAGAAAATCTGTACAAATACACATCATATGCAAACTGGCAGCAGAGTGGCAAAGTCCGGTTTGGGTTTTTCTTTGAAAAGTTTTTTAAGGTGAAACTAAACAAAATCTGACAGGCTGGTCGACAGCAATCACAGCATCATGTGCATCACCAAAACTTATACACACATCTTTCACAATAACACACACACACATATACTTGGGCCACTTACCTTTCTCAATTCTACTGTCACTTCATTACGGTGTCTTCGCATTGTCTGAAAAAGAGTAAAACAGAAAAAGTTAACCTCCAAAATCCAATACAATAATTAGCCTATAATAATTATGCACAGATTCAGTCTTTATACACAAACATATTCATAACCCCAGGAAAAAACCCTCAACCATGTCCATCAAAATATCCTACTGGAACCTAGAGCCGCACAGCAACCAAGAACCAGCAGGAACAAATGGCCTGCACTGGGGATGCCTGGCCACCACCAAGAACAAAGACACGAGCCGCTGTCGCTAAGGCAACCATAGAGACCAGCTGTCACTCAGTTACATTCTGCACACTAGTGCATGTTGTGATCATGTATCCACACACGAAAGAACATAGCACAGTGACTAGTTACTGAAAAAGGTGTTTTATGGAGTTACATAATAGGACAGTGACAGGACACACAGAAGAGTGCAATATGCATGGCCTCTTGTATGTCTGTGTGTGTGTGTGTGTGTGTGTGGCAACAAGTCAAAAATGGCTAAATTCTATCATGGGCTTAAGCCAGCCTTGAACACTACACAGCCCATGTGCAACCAGAACACGTACGTACATACGAGCATGCACGAGGACACACACACACACACACACACTGCATCCAGAGCTTTGCACGAGAGCTGGAGGAAGCGGGCCCAGTGTGGCTGGATCGGATTAGACCTTGTGATGGAGCGGCCGGGTTCTTATTTCAGCAGGAGCTGCAAACGGCCTTTACGCAACCAGATAGAGGAGAAAAATATCACCTATGCCAGGGGGTGGAGGGGTTAGAGGAGGGCTGAGGAAGGAGGGAGCCACTTGGTTACCATGAGGGAGGAACCCCACCACTTACCAGGCTACTACGAGGGGCTTACTGTACCATCTGCAGGAGAACACAAAGTGTTCAAACAAAGTTCTGATGAGAAGCCTTTTGAATGAAGGGATGTTAAGGACGCATCAGTGTGGTACATTATGTGTCAGCTTACTGATTCTCTCTAAGGCATTTGTTTCACGGCAGCTGCCCTTGGTGTAGATCATGCATGCAGCAATAAACGGAGATTACCTCTCTGTGAGAATGTGCAGTGTTTATAAACATATTAATCAGAGTAGAGGTGTGTGTGTGTGTGCATTGCTAATCTTGGATGCAGATGTGTGTGTTTAGTCATGATTATGTGCACAGCACTGCTGTGTATAAAGAAGAGTAAAGGAGATGGATCGCATCACAGCAAGCACATAGGGACAACAGCTTGGGACTGCTGGGAAGACAAGTGTGTGTGTGTGTGTGTGTGTGTGTAACAATATTAATGAGTGCTAATCATGTGTAATAATGGTGTCTGCATTTGAACACAGGATGAGATCCATCGTCAGGTTGTAAAACCAGCATTTCAGGGGCATTTCCTGCACAGCGAGGCTCTGGTGCCTAAAGATTCAACACCCCATGCAGAGACAGACTGCCTCACTTCCACAACTCTCACACACACACACAATATACTTAGGGGCCGTTTATACGAGAACGATTGCGAAGGAAGACGACAAAATATTTTATCATAAGGGCCTTTCGTTTACACGGCGACCCCGCCATCGGGGCTTGAAGACGCAAAAATCTGAAGACTCCTTCCAAAGTGTAGAGTTTTGAAGACGACCCGGGTTGCGTCTCTGTCTAAACGGCTAAACCATCTCTAAACTGTCAAATTAGAATGTCTGCGAGTGACGTATCGGGGTTCTATCACTCCACCACCCAGCGGTCTGGAATGCATATCCAATCGAATATCACATACTCTTGCGTCTTCATATAAACAAAGATTTCCCCCTGAGAATGCTTGTCTAAATGTGAATAAAAAAATGAAGACGAGACGCCACTTCTGCGTCTTCTCTTTTCATCGTCACCGTATAAACGTAGCCTGAATCTAAATTAAAGTACTGCACATCAATACTGCACTACTATCTGACTGCAAGTGAGCGCTTCGGTAATCCCAAATAACTCAGCAATCCCTCTGTAGGCGTGCTGCTAGCCCTCTCGCCAACTGTGCTAAGCTCTGCCCTGACTGACTAAAGTCCATCCAGAGGGCCAGACACCCTCGAGGCAGAGCTCCGTAAGCCGGCTGAGCCCCCGGGACTGCTACCCCAGCCCAGAGGCCCGCTGCTGGGCCAGAAACCTGAGTCTGGCCCCTTAAGATTCTTGGAATAACTTGCAGCGGAGCTGCTGGCTCCGTCTGGTGCCCCTGTGTGTTCCAGGCCATGTGCAAGTCACACTGCCCCAAAACAACCACCATGAAAACCTAGACCCCTCCCAATCAACATTGCCCAATATAGCGCACACCAAACAAACTTCAGCCTCTTTTCCCACCCCCCATCCTCCCAAGAACGGGGACACATTGAGATATGGAGCTTGAGTGTTCCATATCACAACGAGAGTTTTAATAGTAAGGGTACAGCCACAATACCTTTAGTAATCTATATGGATGCTGAAGCTCCCATAACACCCTGTGCACCTAACTTGATAGCAATGTTATCCCCTGACCTTTTACGTGTTATTTACTTACCTGTAATCGCTCTGACTCAATTTCAGTCAGCCAATCTAACTCACACGCATATTTACACACACACACACAGTGGGCATACTTATGTTATCGGAGGTGTCGCCAACTGTGGTTCAACCTAATTCCAGTTATCTGAATGATCAGGAATCAAAAGACTCTTAGCTGCTGAATGGCTTTCGTGCTGGTTCAAGGGATTTTCATGTGATACCCAAGACAACTGCTCCAATATACCTGAGCCATCAATCTGATGAACTGTCAGGGGTTAGTCAGTCAGGTGTTTTACACAAAACACACCATTAACATAAATATCTAAAAGAAGGTGCCATTACATTCAGGCAAAGATGTGTAATATTAGGGCATATCTGGGTCATGCTACTAAAGCTGGGAGAACTTGCATCAGGACAACCATAAGCTTCACCTCAAGTTACACTGTCCACTAGAATTCTAACGTAGAAATATAAAATATGCCAAACATAACGTTTTTGAGTTACCAATGAATACGTTAACTGACATTCTGGACTTTTCTAAAATGTTATTTTCCCCCTGAGGTGCCATAAACTAAGACTTCTGGCGCATTACACATAAATGTGGCTTACTTTGAATATGAAACTTGGCTTGTATTTCATCAAAATATATTTCCATCCTACTAATGTGAAATGGGCAGAATCCGAGTTGTTTCTCTATGGTGGACACTGCGGCTCCTTCCATCAGGCATCAAACACCACTCCTCAGTGATTTATACATGTCCTCATTCTTTGATGAGACGCAAATTTGGGTTTGGGATATTTGGGACAAAGATACATATACTAAATTAACGTGTGAAATAACGTATTAAATGTCTTCTCAGCAAGTGATAAATTCGCAAAAGATTGACCGGTCGGAACATCATACAAGCTGCTATAACGTTAGCGCTAGCCATAAAGCTAACGCTAAAAGAAGATATCTTGTGCTAACTAACGTTAATGTTAACGTTAGATTACATGACTAGACTAGCGTTATGTCAAGAATTAACACGCAAACGCTAAATCCATGTTGAGAGAATGTCTCTCAGTGGCTATGGCATGTGATAAATTAAAGTTAGCTAACTTATATGATCATATGTTACAGTACTATCATCACACATCTTAGCTTAGGCTAATAAGTTATTACGTTAACGTTGGCTGTCGAAAAAAGACAAGTTTATGATGTCGATGAGAAATATAGCGTTAACGTTACCTAATGTTACTTCAGCCAACACATTTATGAAACACAGCCATTGGCTAGATACAGTGACATGTCTATCACTAAGTTACATACAAAATTAGATTGTTTGTTAGGCAGAGCCTGGCTCAACAACTACACATGATAGCTTTAGCAAACGTAACCGAAGTCGTTATGGGTCAGACACCAAGCTAACTGGTTTGCGAGGTGGCATTAGCTAACGCTCCATAGCAACACGGCGATTAAAATTTTTAGATGTTAGCACAAGTAACCCAGATTTTTTTTAAACATGGAGAAAGACAGGCAGTAGTTTCTAAAAGCACTTTGTACAGCCATCAACACCGAAAGGTATTCCACACAGTATACATGTTTGGCTGTGTCTATGATCTTACTTTTCATCTAGCACTAACGTTAGGCTCTTTAGGGTGTTAACGAATGATAAAGGAGGTTATTTAGCTAGACACACATGCTAAGGCTATAACGTTACTGCTGTAATCCTAGTTAGCTTGCCAGCATTAGCTGCCCATCAATAAGGAACGTGATGTGAACACACAAATTACAGCTGGCTGTGTTCATTACACTTTCAGCAAATAGATGTCTTAATACCATAATGTCAAATTGGTCACTGTGGATAACTTCAACATTATGAAGGTTCACAGAACATATCGCTGACTAAACAAGTGGCCTTGCAAATACCACACTTAACTCACGTTAGCTAGCTAACTAAATTGCTAACTGTCCGAGAGGCTGCAGTTTGAGTTAACGTAAAAATACTGCAGCTGACTATTTTGAACACATCCGAAACCCCTCTTTCGGTAAACCTGGGGATGATTATGACCGATGGTGGCTTAACGTTATCAGCTACATGTGCAAACCGACTTAAGAAAGGCAGCTAACTAATTCTAACGTTAGATCACTTCGATTAAAGAAGGCCTCCAGGTAGGCCGCACCCGCTCCGCATGATGGTGGCAGCTGCTGGTGGTGGTGGTGGTGGAGTGTGTTCCGGAATCAGGGTTTCTCATATTGTAGCCAGATAGCATCCGAGCACACACTTGTTAAAATCCTCTTCCTATAAATCTACCAATCCAAGTCAGTTCATCACGGCCACAAACTCAATATTGTCTTCACTTACCTCAACATCTCGCCCCTTGTTTTTAAAGCTCTTAATGCGGTGGTTCTCCAAGCCGGCGTTTTCTGCCATGGCTGTGTTCTGTATCTATTCCGACGCTCAGAGCTCCGGCGAGGGAAGGGAGAAGCTCTGCTGTGAAGCCGAGGGGTGGACGACCAACCGTGACAGAGCGTGGTGGGGCAGGAGCAACCAGTAGGAGGAGTCAAGCGATGAAGCTCAATCTGGGGGAAGACCCAAGACCTAAGATAACTGTGGTTACCACTCATTAAATTCTAGGTACATCTGTAACACAATCGTCATCCATAACACAGTTACAGATGAAAACACCAATGTCCAGTCCTTTCACTGTGAAACGATTATACCCTCAAACGTATGGCGCGGGAATCGTGCCTAAAACCTTCCGACCGTCCATCTGATCAACCAACGGATCGACCAACCGAACGTCATACCACCCGCCTTACTTACATGTATCAGAATAATTTCCTTTTTATAAGCAGCCTACATGAACTTACACGTATCCAACATGTGCCCAGAATTGTTGCAACATGTACTTATTCTGTTGGAACATGATGGATACATGTAGGCTTGTGTTGGAACATGAATACATGTAGGAACACTGCACAATGTTGAAACTTCATTAAATGAACATTCATTCGTCTATTTGTGTCGTTATTAGTGACAAGCTATTGCTATTGTTGCTCAAACTATTATGCGTTATAACCATTGGCAAAACAGGACAACCAATTATCTGCGAGATATGAGAAATGCCATAGGCTGG
Organism: Alosa alosa; assembly: GCF_017589495.1. NCBI lineage: Eukaryota > Metazoa > Chordata > Actinopteri > Clupeiformes > Clupeidae > Alosa > Alosa alosa. Next base: position 25,577,396 of record NC_063211.1, on the reverse strand, counting down.
CCTTACCACATTTTCTCTTTCTTACATCAATACGTTATGGAAGCATATGAGCCCACTTCAAATCTCCAAATATGTGATTATGTATCCTAGCCTATAGGCTAAGTTTAACAACGTTTTATGGACAATATCCCTCGGACTGCAATTTGAATAGATTTTGCTGTGCTTTACTCTAAAAGTAGACCTACGGCCATTTCTTAGAGTGGCTTGAGATTAACATAGCCTAAATACTGTAATGTTGACACTAATAAATACGTTTATAATAGGCTAACAAATGAAAAGTGTTTTCAGCTGAAATGGCATGAAGGCTATATGTGGACCGCCTGGACCTTTGAGCAAAACATCAGCAGACAGAGAAGCCCTCAGTGTAGCAATGCAGACTGTTCGGGGGACCTGCTTATCCAACTGTGGGTCGCCAGTCGAACTGACAGGCTTATCATAAATTCGCATTTACTTCAATTTGGCTATAGGCTACGATTAAAGTTCACAACTAGGCCTACTCGCAATATGCTGTCGACAACTCGACACTAGTTAACCACAATTTGTAGCCCTATTGGTCATGTTAAGCGTTACTTGCCATGTGAAACTAAAATCTAAGACAGTAGAAAATTATGTTTTTAATTTAATTAAGTCTTTAAACATAATTTTCTACTGTCTTAGATTGTAGACAAAATGCACCAAAAACAAAAACTCCGGAGAGGTAGCTACACATTTGTTGTTGCATGATAAAGCAATGAACGTGCTGGTAGGCGTTTGACATGACGTTTGATGGATCCACCGGATGGTAAGAAGGGAGGTTTTTGGCATCATTCTCGCGCTATACTAACGTACTCGTAGTTTCACGACTGTAGATCTGAACAACTCCTGTTAGCCACGACGCTAATTTGCACCAAAGGGAGGAGGAGTTTTTCCCAAAGTGTATTTACGTCAGTCTACGTAAACTTGCGCATGATTCACCAACTGACCCACCCATACAGAGACATCATACACTTAAAAACTCAACGTGTTGTTTCCGTATTGTTGTTGCGCCAAAGGACACAGCTCCAAAAAAACTACTGCCACAGAAACCGGGATAGAGAATTTAAGGTCCCCAACCCCACATATTTTCGTCATATAATCCATAGAGTAGGCTAATGGTTTAACGGCAGCATTTTGTCATTTTCATTATAGCCTTTTTGGTCCTTTTGGAAACTTTTGCAGTCTGTAGTTCTATAAAAGCTTTGGTATGTAATCTTGACCTACATTCTTATGATCGCAGGGTATTTAAAATATAACTGATCTCAGGTAGCCTGTCCCCTTTAAACAGAAAATTACAAAACTAGGCAGGTAGGCAGAATGGTGCATTCAGTTTATGACAGACTAATCCAAGCCTTTAATTTAGAGCAGTGTTTCTCAAACTTTCTCAGACCAAGGACCACTTAACCAGTAAAAAAACCCTTACGGACCACCTAGCTAATAGACACAATAAGCCTACTCACTGAACCACCTTGCTTATTGTCTTTGCACATTGCTTATTGTGTCAGAGGATTAATATGATTTAAATGGACATAGCTTACATAGGCAGTGTTGCAGAACTGTTTAGATTTACATACTAAGTTGGTTCAATATTGCAAACAACTCATCTATATTATTTTTTTCCACGTCTGCTCGCGGACCACTTGGGATATCTTGAGGACCACCAGTGGTCCCTGGACCACACTTTGAGAAACACTGATTTAGAGCAACGTGTATGATACAAGAGTGTTGCTATATGTCCTTTTGTGAGGAAAGAGTGACAATATTTTCATCTCTCCATATCCAAGACCAACCAAAATGTAGTCTTTACAGTTTATTAAGCCAAGAAAATATACAGTAACAATACAATACATAAATATTTAGTGTTGATTACATACCAAACATTATCAAGAAATACAATCAAATATTTGTGCCAGAAAGCACATGTTTAACACCTCTGTATGATCTAAACACACAGACATGGCTTACAATTGAGCCAATAAAGCATAGAATACTGTATTGAAAGATTAACCTTAAAAGATTAATGAACATGATCCAAGATTATTCCTTTATGTGCTGAATAGCAACCATCAGTTATAACAAATTAACATCTTAACACTAACAGCTTCAAATCCAACATATATTGTCTGTTCAAAAGCAGTGTGTCAAACATTGCAAAAAGATGGTCCAATTAAGTTAAATTATTTTGTTCACCAATGATTGCCTCTTAAAGTTAACATTTGTTGGCCAAATAATCTCTTCAATTTCCACCATTCTAAACACCCTTGACAGTAGGTGTCAGAACCCAGGGAGAATGCTTGACTACACCAGTCGTAAGCATCGTCACAGATGATGACATCAGCAGCTAATACTGCAAGTCCCGTCACACATGAGGCATCATGAGCATAACAACTGCAACACATCATGCTGTCTCAAAACAAAACAACACTGTGCCACACACATTCATTGGGGAGAGACAGACCGTTGTGTGTGTGTGTGTGTCTTTGGGAAACAGACAGCCTTTTGCAACACTTATACTGTGAAGGTTGTCTTAAAATCACAGTAGCTCCAGTGTTGAAAGAAAGAACAAAATATTTGCTGTTAGAGTGATCCTGTGGTGGAAATTTGTGATTGGATTAAGCAACATTGGAACACATGGCTTTTATATCCTGGAATCCCAACCTTCCCAGATGAATGACGTAACACTTGATCAGAGAGGGTTGAAGCGGAGTAATCTAGAATGTTTGACTAAAGGTCTGGAATCTCACACAATGCACATGGAACACTTAGAAAATCTGCTGCTCAAACAAAATCTTCTGGAAGCCAGTTGGAGGAGTGTGATAGAAGTCACTGAACTGGCAGTCAAGGATTGCACTGTCATCCACTGAGGAAAAAAGGAGAGAATGACTGGAATTCAAAGAGGCAAATATAGGACTACATGGTCATGATTGGCTGATGGAATTCAGGAGGAAAAAGGATACAGCTTATCTGTTTAGAAGCATAAACTTGTAAAGTGTTTCAAAACCCATTTGAACTAACTACACATCAACATATAAACTAAATTATAAGTTCTGTATATGTATAAATAAAATATTAGTCAAATTACAATCCAAGGTAAGTTTAACTAAATGGGGGAAATCATGCTCATGATGATTTCTCTATTGTAAATTGTGTAACAACATGTAACCATTAATATACATCCTTTTACCTTTTACTTATCATGAGAAGCTTAGCCTGTAAGCTTTTATTAACATTTATTTGAGAAAACTGCAGTGACGTGACTTTAATTTCATTAAATGTGCTGTAGACAACATTTAGCATTTGGATGACATTTGAATGCAAGTTACCTGTTCATCATAACCTATTTATTAAAGCAACACCAAAGAGTTTGTTGTACCTAGTTTCCAAAATCGTTTCAGTGGTTCATCAACTTGTAACAGGGTGAACTGCAATTCTGCAATCGCTTCGCAGCCCTCTATCGGCTATAACCGCACTATGCAAGTTTGCCAGATCGGGTAGCGGATCTGTAGTTCGATGGAATGAGACATATGAAACTACAAATTTGACTTGCGTTTGATGTCGCAATACATCATACTTTCATAAATCATGCAACATATTCTACCTTGTCTGTGGACATTGTTATTTGCAAAGCCAGTGCTGGATAAACAAATACCGTGCATGCGACAGAGGGAAAGTTCTTTGGTGTTGCTTTAACATCTCTGTTGAACTGTACCCTGCCTCCTAGTGGTGATGTGAATGAAAACACATTCATGTTTAGGCTACAGAGCTCACCTGTAAATAAGCCATGATTCCTTTCCCATATACACATATCCGTAATATACACTAAACAGTCAGTAGTCAGTAGTTTATGTTAACATAAACTGTATCAGTTAGCTCACCAAAGACAAAAGGGTAGACGGTCCCTCGTATCCCAGAGGCAGGGCAGTTCATATTCTTGCCATTCAGATAAATGTTCATTTCCACGTGATCATATGTGATGCCCTGAAACAGACCCAGAGGTTATGGCAACTCACAATAAAGACAAATGGGCTATCAAATGACTTTTCTTATTTAGCGATGGCATATTAACAGTTTGGGTCATGAATGTAGTAAACTAACATGCTTTCCAACCAAGATGTCAACCACGTCACTTAACATTTACAGTTCAACTCTTCATAGCTTGTTAACAGAATATACAAACTTTCACTAGTCTCATCCAGCTAGCTGCCATCCATCGCACACACAAATATACAAATTCAAACACATAGCATATTTCCTCTCAAACACACATACTCACCACTATATCTCCTTCCTGTGGCAGACTGTTTGCAGGCAGTCTGTTTTTCTCCTCATTATTGTGGTATATAGTGCCATCATGTCGGAGGACCAGACTGTGGGCATCCCTTCCCATGGGCACTTGGTTTAAATTTGCTTTCTGAGTCGCAACTCCAACGCCCCACACCCCTATGAATACACAGCACCTTTATATATTCTTCTCATCATTTATGTGAAAACAGTTACAGCACATAAGGTCAGTAGCAGCATACATCAACAACTGATGGCAGAAAACAGATAGTAAACCCTGTCATTTGTCAAGTCAAGTCATATTTATTTATTTAGCACACTTAAACGCAATGTTATTGACCCAAGGTGCTCAGAAATAAAATAAACAGTTATAAAAACAAAAAATAAAGACATAAATGACAAAAAATAAAAATAAATAAATGAAAATACAAAATAATAATAATAATAATAATAATAAAACAGATTATGATTGTAGATAAAAATAAACATATGGTTACTGAAACTACTACTACTATAGGCCTGGAGAAAGATGTACAGTAAAGTTAGATGCCAGTTAATATAATGCAGAAAAGAAATAGAAATAAGATTAAATAAAAAATAAAATAAAAATAAACAACCAAACAAGGGGAGACATTATAGGCCAAAGAAAATAGATGGGTCTTTAAATTTGATTTAAAACTACTGATGGTGGAACAGGACTTAATTTCTATAGGGAGATCTATAGAAAGCTCTATAACCTTTAGTTTTAAGGGTTGCCTTTGGGACTGTTTTATATATATATATATATATATATATATATATGCTGCATTTCAGACTACTTGGACATCTATCCAACTTCAGTTTGGATAGATGGGTTTGCCCCAGATGTACAGGTAGGAGGTCTGACTGAGTTTCTCTTGAGTTGGAAATATCCAACTTCTGAGATTTCTGGAATGCAGTATTAGATCTACTGTGTGGTAAGAGTGTACTGTGTATGGATGCTGAGGCCTGCCACAGTCACCAATTCCTAATATGCAGGAATTTTTGTTTTGTTTTTTTACACAAAAAAATCCTAAAACAGGTTTAGCCGGACACTCAACCAGTCCTTCAGGTCCATATGGCTCTTAACCCTTCTTGTGGCTCCAGCCGCTCTACATAACATTTGTTGGTCAGTGGCACATTTGGTTAACTGAACACAACATCTGGAACATTTCTAGTCACACTGATTTGATTTCAATCAGATGACCAGCAGTAGACAATTATGTGTAGGTCAGGGCCCTCAAAGAGGAGGATTGTAATACCATTAAATGTGGGCATTTTTTGTGAGGGAGATGCATAATACTGGGGAGTCATGAGTACTTACTTACCTGAGGATTGAATTTTTAACTCGAAATAACTCTTATTTTGATGGAGAGGTGCGTTGGCCAGACAACCACCAGTGCCACATATCCTCCTTCCACTTTTAACGATGACAACATCTGTGCCTTTAGCATCAAGCAAAGTGTAGTTTAGAGTGATTCTCAGTGTATTCTTGTGCTCATTATAGCCTATACGGCACAGCTAGCGGAGCAGTTAACATCGATAACAAAGGACAGTTTTTTTATTTATGGTTATAAATAAAGGAATTAAAAATAAATGCTGAAGGTTACAACAATACACTGACTGATGTCTCTCGTTATCTCTTTCTATAGACCAGTCCAAAATGACCCTATCAATGACAGATCTTAGCCACGATTCATGTTCAGACAAGTCAGTAAACAGAAGCATGCAACTATCAGGGCAGCTTAAGAGTCTTACCCATGTGATGGGTGTCCAACTGGACAGTTGGCATCTCCTTCAGGGTTACGTGGCCAGAACCCGAATCCCCACACCATCCCATACAACAGGAGAACGCAGACGTCATGTTAACTTTATTAGAACTTGCCTACTCAATACCAGAAATATCACCAGACCAGACTATCAACTGGACCAAGCTTCTAGTTACTCGTAAAAGGTTACATTGTCAGCGTTTCTCCTGTGACACAGCTCCACAACACAGTCAGGATATGACATCATCAAGGGACTTCCAGCTTGGAGGAAGGGAAGGGATCAGTAAAATAAAGGATATGAAAAACGCCCATTGGCGCCACCTACCGGAATTTGTTATAACAGGGTTTCAGCCTTTCATTTACTGTCTTTGGTTTCAGCTCAGTCGCATAATTAAGTTTAAGTGTATATATACTCTTTTGATCCCGTGAGGGAAATTTGGTCTCTGCATTTATCCCAATCCGTGAATTAGGGAAACACACTCAGCACACAGTGAACACACAGTGAGGTGAAGCACACACTAATCCCTGCGCAGTGAGCTGCCTGCAACAACAGCGGCGCTCGGGGAGCAGTGAGGGGTTAGGTGCCTTGCTCAAGGGCACTTCAGCCGCACCTACTGGTCGGGGTTCGAACTGGCAACCCTCCGGTTACAAGTCTGAAGTGCTAACCAGTAGGCCACGGCTGCCCTAATTATGCGCATTCATGAAAGTTCGGCCCAAGAAATGCGCACCTGCGTGCGTTTCCATACAATGTGTTAAAAATGGACAATCAAGGGAAAGGTAAAAAAAAAAATAAAACAGCTGTAGGATCAAAACGCAAGATCATCAAGGCAGTATTTACGGAAACCCGTAGCTTATTTAAATACACCAAATGCATTTGGTAGGTCTATATGTAAATTGAAAGTTAAACCCTTCAAGCGTATCGAATGTTCATGTACAATAGAAGATTGAATACGCATTTCAAGAGTTTCTTGTAAGGATTTCTAATTCGAATGGTCAAAATGCGCGTTAAAAGGTTTTGGAAACCGGCTTGTGTGCGCTTGAATGACCCACGTCAAGTGGTGCAGATTTTAGGCCTAGGCTACTCCAAAATTATAACATGCAGCCCAGTAGCAGAGGGCCCTAAATAAATCCAAAATGAAGGTTACGTGAATATTGAAATTGAACCATGTAAAAGATTCTGTGGTTGTTTCAAAACAACAGAATATCTGAGGCCTGAATATTTTAATCCTTTCGCTCTATTCCCTAATGTTCTTAGCACTCCATAACCCTCCGACTTTTGGTACCAGTTTCGAAACACAGGCCTATAAAATGACTTAATCGTCACATTTCCCCATGAAGAACTAATGTGTGTTAGCCCGCTAATGCCACTGGAGTAGGCCTACGGGGGATCGGCTTCTCAATATGCCTGAGAAATCACCTACAGCTTTTTTCACAGTAGCCCTAAGCTATAAATCCAGGATGACTAGATGGCCTGCATGGCTACATTGACAATAGTCCTGCCACTGGCCATAAATGACCCATGTTTATTAAGCACACTTTAAATTAAAAAGGTGTGTTGACCTCATAAAATGCTGTACAATTAGCTTACATCAGACATCAATACAGGCCTATGTATGGCCTACACACTTAGAAATGCTGGTGGCGTCCGCTGGCTGACAAGTAGCTGCGTTTGCCACTTTATTTTTGAGTTTCAAAAGGTTAGAGGTCAAGGTCAGGGTGATGGTCAAAATTAGGCCTCTTGGGGCCAGTGTGGGTTTTACTCCCTTGTTTTAGGCAAAAGCATGCCTGAAGACAACAAGAGCCTATGACGGGTTAATAGTTGACCATCAGTCTTAATCAATATAAGTAAACATTCAGAGGTAGCCTATCTGCTACGCAAAAGTTCAGTAATGGACACCGAGGCTAGATTTATGGATGCATCTGCCGTTATGCAGCATCGATGTCAGGCACTGCTGTGTTACACTGGTTGGCTATTTATCTTTTTTGCAGACGAGGGCTGTGCAAGACTAGAAGACATACACTTTCAACATCCAGCTCCGTGCCCCAGTCCTTTCAACATGCCGATTGATGATTTGGATTGTGGGATGTAGCGTATGTGCATCAGTTTACCATAACTTCAATGAAAAGCCAGAGTAAAAACACTATGTATTAAAGCCTGGTATTCTGTGCGCATTGGTTGCTGTGGCGGTTGAGACTGTGGCGGTCAATTTTGGAAACTGTCTTCTTTCACATGGCAACAGCGCTTCCTGTCATACCGCTTAAGGGACCCTCTACATCTTCTGTGACCAAGAGAAAAACGAAATCTTGCGGGTGAAGTTAGTGAACACGGTCATTGTTTCTGTTTTAAATAGTATATTAAGAGCCCCCTTCCATTCTTACTTGGAAGATTAGACTGCGTATTTTCATCAAATATAAGACTGTGTTGTTTCATAATGATATCTCCAATGGATGATTGTGAAATCTGCACAGCAACAAGAGCCACGACCGCACTTAACTGTGCGCGTCAGTCGCTTGCGCGCGCGGTTTTTGGTCCAATTACAAGGTGCTTGTATGGAGACACTTTCACTCCATTTATTTTGCATCGCATCGTTATTTTCCAGCTTTTCGGCGCAAATCGACGGGTTTTGGTAAGCTTGGTTACCCCGATTTTAAGTTTTGCCTTGATTGTATTCAAAATAGTTTTGACTGTGACTCCCAAAGTTATATTGTAGCTCTTCGGTGATGCTTGGACCGTTATCGCCAATACAGTCAGAGCCTATACTTGCAACAACAAAAATGTATAACCTGATCTGCAAGGAAAGAGTGTAATAGCATTGTATCGAGTGTGCACTCTTGCGCGTCAAGTTAATATCCTATAGCTTATAAACACTCGACTCAGCGACAAGCTTGGGGACATCAGTAGTGTATTCGCAAATCCAACAGAATGTCTTGTCCACCAGGAGTGTCTGAGGCACATATTGGCTGCATGTGAACTTGGTAATTATCGTGTGCTTGCATCTCGCAGTGACCTATTTGAGATTTGCTTTTATTGAATATTTCTAAGGGAGTATTTTCTAGGGGTGTGTGAAGGTGCAGTGTGTGCCCGCGCGCGCGCGACATTATCAAAATACGGATGGCATGGCTAGAAAACATTTTCTCTACGTTACTTAATTGTATGGGGCAAAACTACAATTTATGCAGAAACATGAATCAGCAGTCTTATATGAATGATCAAAAAACTTACACTGGGCCGTTTGTGGCGGGCGGTAGAGGTCCAGGCTTTTTTTTTTTTTTTTTTTAAAGGCAGAGAACTCCGTTAAGACTAGTTCAGCATTTCGTCTACTCAAACGGCCATCAATTAAAAAAAAAAAAAAAAAAAAGCCTCGAATGTGCATGTTGACATCACCGTTTAAGCGACTTCGCCTAGTGATGATGTGGATATAGCTCACCTTTGGGAGTGAAAGCAGTCATCAGAAAATTCAATTTCATTCCACTGCATTTGAAGTTCAAAAAGAAAATAATAAATAGGGGAAATACACTTAATTGAATTAAATATCCATGCCTTTTACAAATGCAGTTAGGGCCTATGACCTAAAGAACCGCTGCAAGGCCTCCAATTTGAAATATCTTTAAAAGGATCAAACTAACACATTTTGATGAATGTTTTAGCCGAATTGCCGCCCTTTAAGATGCAAGTTATACAAAAAGGAAATAACGGCATTGTAGGCTAAATTTCGATTACCCTCAGTGGATTTTAATCTGCAATCCCCAAAATTTCTTTCAAGAGCAAGTCCCTCCATTTTTTTGTTAATTCAAGTAAACTAGTCGACACACCTAAACAATTTGCTGTAGGGAATAGTGAAATACAAAACTGCCCGAACTCGTCTTGCTAGGATAGAATTACAATTTGGACTGCAGGCGATTTGAAACTTCCCAGAAGATGGCGTTGAAGCATTGTTCTTAGGGAGAGTGCAAATTTAAGATGAGCCAAGCTCTAGATGGGCAAGTCCTAAACGACTATTCCACTTTATACATATTCAAAGAACGTGATTTCAATTTAATATGTAAATATAATGTTACTCTTTAGTATTAACAATGAACAAGAATAGTGAAAAATGTGCAACACTCGCATAAAATAAGTTCAAGTTTTATTTTTAATTGGTACAATACAAAACCTTGAATTACATTAACATCCAAACAATTTTATTAAAAATATCTGAAGTCCATTAATGCCATTTCCTGAACAGCACTAAATATTACTGGTCATGTTATCTGGATAAAGGAAAATGTAGTAAATGTAGTTTATTGTGTGAACTATGGGGACCTCAGAAGCCATGTAGGTGGTGGTTTTCACAGTGCAGCAGGCACCAAGTCTTTAGTTAAGTGCAAGTCTGAAGAGAGAGGACAGCCTTACTACAGCAGCACGATCAATACTGGAGGCTTCAGAACACGATTAACTCCAATATTTACGTGCTGCTAAAGCAGGGCCACCAAAATCAGCACACACACACGCAACATTCCCTAGATAGCCACACACTCACACATAGGTCTGTTTAATCATTTTTCAAGAGAACATGAAACGACACCTGCTCACTTGCGCACACAAACTCTTTCTGGGTCAGACACTCACCTGCTTTGCATGCTGAAGTCAGCCTCAAATAAACACGCCTTGAAACAGAGAAGTTCATCTTCCAGGTCGATATGCACACGCACACAAACAAGAGCACACAGCTCACACACTCATCCACACTAGCACACACACACACACCTTATTCCAGACGTTACTGCCGCAGCACAGTACGGCCTGCACCCCCGTAAAACCCACAAACCATTCTGTGCTGCTACAGCACCGCAGGCCACACACTCTCACACACTTCATTCTGAGATCGCAGCACTGACGGATGCACACCTCACTCACTCACACACAATTGAGATCGCAGCACTGACGGATGCATACTGACTTTATCTTCATTATCCTGGGGGGAGAACAAGAACAGATATCAGCACAAATATAGATTACATTCTGGAAGAATCGAAGAAAAGTTAATAAGAAAAAAAAAAATAAAAAAATATATATATATATATATATATATATATATATATAGGCTTGCATGCCTGATCCTTTAAATAGGTAGTTATTCATACACCTCCCAGCACTTTTGTCAAAATATTACAGCCCGTGTAGGAGCATGATTCAAAATGACAGAGAGCATGACACAAAATGACACAGCTGATCTGATGGGGGCAATCAAAACCACCAGGCAGAGGACAGTTTGACAAATATAAAGTTTAGAGGAGAAAGGTGACTGTTCTACTGAAGGAAGCAGTCAGACCCAAAACTCTGGCCCTGTCCACCCCTCACCTCTCTGTCCAACCTGATGATGACAGTCATGGGTCCAGTGTGACTAGAACCGCTGGCGTGTTGGGTGAGGAGATGGGTGAGATTACACACCCACAACTAGTCACCTGTCAAGAGCACAGGTGGGTTTTTACACGTCTGCCAACCACACAGCGTGCGCAACATGCCTCTGTGTGGCTGAGTCTGGCACGGCTCCGGCCCGGAACTAGCTGTTCACATACAGCGACTTAACATGACCAGAAACAGCGCCCCTCACACCAGCAAACAGGTTCGGTGTTCAAAGTCTAGACACTGGATCTCTGCTTCTACAAAGCTTCTGAGAAACAGCACCGCCCCAGTCCGAACTAAAAGACAAGACTGTCCAAGTCACACATGCTACATGCAAAGACTCTTGGTGCGAGGTTTGCCAACACAGGTTCAGAATGGTCAGTTGTAGCCGTTCCTATTCTTGAAAGATCAACATTCAAAGAGCACAAATCTGCAGTACATGCATTAACAAACAATAACGCATATCACATCTCCTCACCATTCTTCTATTAGTTTATTCAACATAAACTACCAGAAAATGACATGGGAGTAGAAGGCCCCTCCCATCAGATCTCTATAAATTCATATTGCATTAAGCTGCGAGTTAGTATACTCCACATACAATTCATTAATTAGCAGAGCTTGGTGTCAAAGGGTTCAGTTCAGTTGAGCGAAAAAAGAAGGTATTATTTTCTTGCACTCGTTGCAGCTTCTTCAAGCACGAGGTCTAACTGTGACAAATTAAAGGAGCAGGAGGTCGGTGCCTCCTCAAACTACTGGGAATTTGCTTTAGCATTACATCCATGAAGACAAATAATGAAAACTTCATAGAGTCGTGCTGTCTGAAATTAGCTTCAGGCAGGTGAAACACAAACAGGTTCCACAACTCTGTATAAACAGCTGCAGAGGAGTCTCAGGCTGGAGGGCAGGCAGAGTGACTTGGTAGTAAATAAATATACCAAAAAAAGCAGATGTCGAGAAATATCAAAAATAGTAGTTGCCCATCCAAAAACTAAACAAGACACTGACTGGCAACTATAGTTGTGTTATCATTACAGACGATGCATATTGATGCTTAATATTCATTGCAGCTTTTAAAAGCTGGCAGTGAGATAACATGGATTTCCAGTCATCTCATCTGTCAAGACATTTACTGGAGGCAAAACCAAATGTCTTAAATCACATAAGGTGTAGAGTGAGGTAAACAAAAGAGGGGAGAGGTGTCTGTCAATGACCAATTTTCTGTTTTGTTATATGCTTACATGTGACAAGTGTGCACAAGTGCGTGTTCATTCTTAGTATTCTGAAGTGTAATATGTAGTGAAGAGAGAAATGTATATCCTCCTAAATTCTATTTTACTCTAAACATTTTTTTTTCAGGTGATAAGACACAGAAAATAAACTGTGTGTATAATTAATTTGGGGCTTATAATTTGACTTGTATCCACCCATCTTAGGCTTTTGTTTTGTTTTTCAAAGTTATAATAACTCGGAAATGTAATGGACAGAAGATCATATAATATCACTGCATTGTGTAGTAATTACTGTGGAACCATCAGTACCAGTACACAGTACAAAATGGCACTGCATCGCTTTAGAATGAAATATGAATTTAATTGTTGTTTGAACTACAGTGACACTGTAGTAATAACATAACTATATTGAGTAATTCCCACCATTACACACATACAGAAATGAAACTAAGTGAAATACGTAGGTTGATACACAACTGCCACAAATTCCTGATCTTACCCAGATCATTTTCTGCTTGAAAGCTCAGCTCCGTCCCTCTCTTCTGTGGCAGGAAGACTGGTGGAGAAACAGAAAGAAGCTAAATTAGAAGAGAAATGCTGGGAGGGTTGAAAGGTGTCTGTGTAGAATTTCTGTAATTTCTCAGCAATCGGTAAAGATAATGTGTCACAAGCATTTAACACCAAACTACACTATAGCTTTAACATGGCAATGTGTCTGTTGGTGTTGGAAATTGAGAAGAGTGAGATGGGTCAGTAAAGACAAGCTGTGGATTATAACCGTGAATATGTAGGAGTATAGCTCAAGAAACAAAAGGTAGCCGACACATTTTCTGGACTCTCCTAATAATAATTAAAAATATGTATATTTATTTGAGGCACCATTTAGATTACAAAAGCTCAAAGGACAGTTTTTAACAACACTTCTTTCCCTCTAGTGTGCTGCTGCAGTGTGTGTGAGTGAGAGAGAGAGAGAGAGAGAGACTGACTGAGTGTGAGAGAGTCTGTTTGACAGCAGTAAAGGTCTACCGCTTGGGGAGGGAGGCAGCTGGCTATTAGGTGACCCCAGTATGCGGGGAAACCTCAGTATAAAAAGCCAGAGGTTAAAGGTCACAAAGCCAACATATGACCCCTGGCCTGCTTGAGGGGGTGGCAGGGAGGGGGTCAGTTGTCAATTTACTAGAGGTGAGGGAACACAAAACTTTCAACAAGGGATGACATGCCCTGCCCTCCAGTGACTATAAAAAATAATATAAGTAAAATAATTAAAAAGTAATAATTAGGTTATCAATCACCAAAATCAGTAAGATGCATACAAACGATCAGGGTAGCAAATTCACTACAGAACTAATTAGGTACAAACTATAACAAACTAATTCACAACTACACCAAAGTGGCAAAGTGCAGAGGGGGAATTGTAAGGGAACCATCTTAAAACCCAAATGCTGATGTTTGTTTGCCATTTAAACAGCAGCTCGATCCACCAAATGTCAGGTTTCCTGCTATCAGCTCTCATGAGTTCAGTTCAGTGTCCACTGAATCTCATGAATTGGAGCATGGGTGCACAATCCCCACGTGGAAAAGAAAATACTCTTACTCGTTATTATTTTATTTTTTTCATGGCCAGAAGTAGTCACTCAGCCATCAGACAGAAATGTTCAGCTATGTACATAAATGTTCAGAACATTTCACAAAACTGTGGCACTAACATCGCTGTCCCACAAAACTGTCTGCCAACAGGAACTGCAAACTGAATGCTTCTCAAGAGGACAGTAAACAAAACCTCCTACCCAAGAATGTCAAAGTTACACTCCTCGTACATGAAACCCAACACACATACTGTTGATGCAGGTTCCGTCTATAAGTGTGTATGTTCACATATCGGTCTAAAAGAGCGAAACACAAACAGCCGTCTATTAGAAACTAAAAGTTTAAAACTATTTTAGAGGTAATAATTTGGAAACTCCCTCTGTTCTATTCTCCCTGTTTTAGTATTGTAATGAAATAAAACCTCACCTGAGCTTTGAAAGGCAGCTGACCAGTTTACATCCAAGGTCAACCATCATGTGACCAAGAAAAAGATCACCACACCCTGACATCTTGCAAGTTTTGAGCATTAATATTTAATGGAAAAAATAGTATTATTTGCCTGTAGTCCAGGAGGCAGAGGGGGTCTAGACCTCCAGAGATGGTGGGGCTCCCAGCACCCTCTGCCTGAGTGCAGAAGAGTGCAACAAACAGCACCCGATGGCAGGAAACCAGGCCTTAGATGCGGACTGATAGTTGTAGGCAGGACGGACTATAAATATAATTATGTATATGCAGTACATCAAGCATTGCTAAAAGTAAATGTATACATTTGAGGAAAATAGTCACTCACTAATTTATTTCGTCATGACTGCCAAAAGTTTAGTCTAGTCAGAGCTGCTGTTGTTCTCAGGCAGCACATATGTTTACTTGCTGGAATTTTTTTTTTTTTTCACCCTTTAATAAAATGAAATTTTGCTTTTTCCATGCATCATTCTTTATTCTATAGATGATAAGATTACTAGCAGCACATTTTTAAATAGGTAGATATCACAATTTTGACTAGAGCAAACAATTAGAATGGTGCCGAGAACAAAATTAAACCTCCAAACATTCAGAGATATAATTTCAAACACCATGATGGAGCTTGTGTGCCATGCCCGTAACAGCAAAACTAGTATACTTAAGAGACACAAATGTGCACACACACACACGTTGCATGAACACCAACTTTTCAGACTATACTTAAGCCAGCAGGCTGTGAGTACCTCGTTGGGCAGCAGTGAATTAACACGTGTTTGTTCACTCAATAACGGCATGCTGTGTGGGTTTATGCATGTGATTGTATGTGTACTTATCCTCCAACCCTGTGGGTGTCATTAGACACTGATAAAGGAAGAGCACACACACACACTCATACACACACTCACACTCAAAAATATAGTCTTAAGTCAAATTGAAGTGCACCATTGCACAGCAAACATCCAAAAATAAAATCTGACAAATAAGGCAATTAAACAGTACAGATATAAATGCTTTAACTATCTGTGTCTATCAATTCCTGCAAAATGTCCCATACTTTAATACACTTAGGCAAAAACAAACAAAAAAAAAAAAAAACACACCACGTGCAAGTTTTTCATTTACCACCACTTTAGGCTATACTTTTTGACACATTTACATTAACACCGACAAAAAAAAAAAAAAACTATTAAAACCAAAAAAGAAGAAAGAAAAAAGCAGCTACCTACTTAATTTTATCAACTAAACAAGCAACCGGCACATCCTTCCAATCACAATTTAGAAGGTGGAAACAGAAGTACCAAAAATAACTATGCGAGGTCTAATTCTGCAAATTGCTATTTTTTATATTACGCATGAGAGAGAAATAGTAAAAGGTCATGATGACTCTAAATATTCTTACGTGAGTCACCAGGAAGAGCAGTGCTATTCACTCCCCTGCATCAGGCATAGTGTTGAGAGTATTTTTGTGAGGAAGACATTTATGTACTCTGTGTGAGTGTGCAGTGACACTGGGGTGAAGTGTGTGTTAAACTGCATGAGAATATGCATGTGCAATTTTGTTTGATGGGTGCATTTGTGTACGTCCTAGAGTGAGTGAGTGTGTGTGGTCAAACTCTTGCACCTACAAGGCAATCCCAAGTTGATGTTCTGCTCCGGAAATCGCACAGAAACTTTCACTTCTGGATTTCCCTCAGCATCCACCCACTTCTGAACAGCCCCCTCACCTCTAGTGTTAGCACTACAGCACAAGGGGAAAGACAGAGAATGAGAGGCAAAGACCCAACACAACCCCACAACATGACCTCAGCAGCAGTGTTCACTGATCTATTGGTCAATTCTCTCCCTTTTTTGTTTGTTTTGTTCAGCAACTTGCATTACATAATTGTACATAAGGAAGTATACATTTATTTACATTTCTTAAATAAGCTAAACTCCTACAAGGGTGAATCGGTGGTCTAGCCACCACAATGGATTTTGACAACAGGTCTGAGTGTGTGCATTTTAAGGCAACGTTTAGACGTTAAGAAGTACACTTGAAACAAAGTGGGTTCTAGAACATACCCTGTATAAATATGCAACACACACATACAAATGATACCTGCAACCTTTTTTCATGAAGATGTCTAAACTTTAACATTCTGGTAATTAACATTTTTTACTCAACATAACTGTGTAAAGACATTTTATCTGTATATTAAGACAAAAATTCTGTGGACAGTAGAAACTCAGACTGAATGCTTCCTGTCTATTTTCTAGACTTATGCAACCAAAATGTCCCTTAACAACACCTTCCATTACAACAACCGGAAACTTTACAACAAGAAAATGAAAACAAGTGGGATAGAAAAAGCGGGAGAATTTGTATCAATTAAGACAGACGAAAATAAAAAGTATATAATACTGTCTATAGAATACATATACAATTATATATATTTATATATATATAAAAAAAACTATAAATTGCTGTGACCGTTCTATACACAGAAGCCTAATTTTCACAAGAGCTATGCATTTACCTTTTTTTTTGTCCTTGTTTATCGTTTTAACGATGGAACTAGTTTACACTTATGCATTTCACCCTTTTGTCCTGGCCATTTTAGACCCTACACACCCGTTCCCTTTTTTTTCTCCTTTCAACATTTCTGCAGGGGTTTGATGAGAAGTGTGGGGTGTGGTTTGTCCAAGTTTTAACATTTCTCCACTTATCAAGAACTTATCCAACACCTGGAACAATTTCAATGTATGCCTGAGGATGTCCTGACTATGGATAGTGTAATAATATTCAAGTATGTGTATTAACATGACTGGCCAAAAAATACTGTAAATGTTATTAAAAACTTAACATAACATACAGCTGATATAGAGGAACCAAAGGACAGACATATCCATGTATTCTCTGTGTGTGTCGTCTCTGTCTGCATTTTACTAGATCCTTCTAGGGGATCAGTCATCACTTCTATTGTTGATAAAAGTAAAGTGCACTAATATACACTCCTGAATAAATTATGAATTATCAGGAATATAATGTTCACTCTTCTTTCATCATCTCTCATGTATGCAACCAGTCTATACTATTCAACTTCTTATTGTACACATCTGAAGCTATCCCACATACAAATCTTGCATACAGTGCACGTGGTAATCTTAAACTACAACTCCTTAAGGATTCCAATGAAGATTTTGAGACTTTGGGCTCAATTTATTCATCTTGAGAATAAGAAAACACAAATCTCCATTTCCAGATAAACTGGCTTTTCCCCACCTCCACAACACCAATGTATCTAGCAATGTTCATGTGATAACTAAGACTTGAGCATAAATATAATTTAATAGAGAATATCACAGAATATGCCATTTTTTTTGCTTATTGGATGTAACAGCTAGACAAACATTAAACAAGGCATCTACTGAATAGGACTTGCTTAGTAACTCCAGTATTGAAGTTAAAGAACTCGCTAATTGCGATAGGACAGTTGGCACGGATTCACAGTAAGATTTCATATTTGTACCTTTGTCGCACTCCAGCAAAAACTGAACCGAGAGTGATTTCTCTTAACTCACGTCACATCAATATTCTCAAGCCGAGGAAAAAGGCAGACGCCACAGAAGCCCACACGATGCAGTAGCTAACGATTATGCAGGCCCTTTCACGAAACAGTCAGCTGGAAGAAAGCCTTGCTAATGTGAAGCACGAGTTCAGCCCTGCCCGGACAACACTCCTCTCGGCTCTCCAACGCGAAGCACCAGGTACGGCACGCCCTCCGACCATCCAGCGCGCACAGGCCATCCGACCCGGGGCCCACCTCACCGCACAGGCTACCCGAGCACATCTAAACTAAATCTTCACAGACCAAACGCATATTGGAAGCCCACACATATCCATCAATTCCTAACAACGTCCATGTTCAGCACATATTTTGGCAGAGTCGCTGAGTGTTCTAAAGTTACTATTACTCAATAGCCTATTTGAGTGCTGTTGTGCTAGCTGGAACTTTCTGGGCCCATCTTGTATGTTCATAAGAAATAAGAGGTTACATTATTAAAGTCCAAAGCAACATATCTGGGGGGGGGGGGGGGGGTTGCTTCTCGAACCAATACTTATTGATCTAGATATGGCGAATGACTCGACAGAAGACAGGCCTCAATGAGCGTGGGTGTGAGAGGAGGGAGGTTAAATTACGAGTGTGCCCCGACATTAGGCCAACTAAGTTAACATATCTGGGTAGCTATAAAAATCCTCACTGGTCTAAAACAAGACTATTCATATTATCATCTGTATGCACTGTTATTGATAAGACGATAATCATTTTCATATGCATGACTCATGATGAAAAGCTATGGTTGAACAGTACGAGTGATAGTTACTGTAAATGCACGTTGCCCCCAAGTTTCCCATCTGTTAGCCATTTTGTTCGAAGAAAATGCCATAAGGTTACACATCAGGCGTTTTGCATACTTTCATAAACAAAATGACCCTAATGGAAAACAGAAAAACTAGCTCCACTTAAAGAAACAAAAAAAGTGCATGGAACGGACGTTACGCCACGGTAAACGCGAGGGCTGTGCAAATAACCAGAAGTAGCAGTCAGACAAATTAAATATTGCACATTCAGCAGTACACAGCCAACTTAACGTTCACATAACTTGCAAGAACAATGACAAACATGAGGAAATAAAATGCCCCATACCTTTTCCGAAAATTACGCACAGCTTATTTTGTTGTTTTCTTTTCTTCAGAAGGTAGAGGTTTCACCCATTTAAAAACTAACTGTCACTAAAGTAATGGCCGTTATTTCTAAAACTAAATACAGCGAGTACAGATGGCTAGCTGGTTAGCTTGGGAACTTTACATAATGCTAACAGCAGCTGGCTAACGACAACTAGCCCATTCCTGAAGACGCAACTAAACGGAGCTAAAATGGCGCAAATCTCAGAACACGCCAAATTGTCGAACGAACGCTAAATACTCGACTTACCCAGCAAATATACATGTAACCACAACGACGTAACAATTTCAAACAGACAACTTGGCGAGAAAGTCTAAAGACGCAGAAAGACCAGCTGTAAACCCGTCTATGCAGCACCGCTGTCAGACTTGTAGTCTACTACAAGAAGCAGCAGAGTGGGGCTCCAGCTGTAACGTTACTCCCGCTCAAAAATGCTGTATAAAGATACCCGACGAAGACCATCTAAGATGACCCGCACACCCTCTCAATCGCGATGATGTGCACTATTTTTTTGTTATTTTTTCAAATTTATATAAGATCTACGTTGATTTTTTATATTTTTTTGAAAAATATTCGCAGAGGCTGAAATACAGGAACCTTCCTCCTCCGCTTCTTTTCGTCCACTTCCAAGTTCGCGTCAATCGTTCATTAGACAATACATTTGGATAACTTTGCAATAAACGTAACTATTTCGTATGATATAATATATTTTAGTTTTTAAATTAATGACATCTAACCTTCCTGAGCTCTGTTTGTCGGTTCGCAGCTGCTGTTGATAATATCGCTGTTCACTCTCGAAAATGGCGCCGAAAGTGACTCTCCTCATTCAAACCGGTTAGAGACGCCTCCTCCCAGCGTGAGCATGCCGGGAACACGAAAAGCGATGGGGATTGGAGAACACAGCTAGCAACATACACGAACGTTTCTAGTGGACAAGAAACGGTGGCAAAATTATTATGATTTAAAGCAAATGAAAAACAGGAGGGATTTTTTCCCTAACAGAGAACATACTCTACAGAACAGTGAACTACAAACTTGCGGATACATTTGAGTAGAGCAGGCCATCTTACTCCTCCGATTTAAACGTGCCATTTTGTAAATACCTGCAGTCCTTAAAAAATAACAAGTAGGATAGGTTAGAGCTCAACTATAGCCTATAATGGAAATGTTGCGCTTAATTTTTATGCTCAGTTTTGTACAGAATGCATACAACTACACCCCATGCACCAGCCAGGAGCAAATCTCTAGTAGGCTACTCTGGGGCAAAGGCATTCTTTCAGTAGGCTACAGTAGCTGTCAGAATCAGCACCGAATGGAAATTCTACTCAGAGGAAGCTGACCTGATTTTAATTTACAGAGGTGCCATGTGACACACTTTGGGCCAGAACTCACATTTCTATTTTACAATTCAGTTCATGGCATGCAGCTCGATATGATTAAGATCAACCTTGAGCTTCATGTGACCATCACCTCTTAGGTGTAGGCCTGGCCTCTGTATAAAAAGGTACATTTTCATTCTACCCCCATGTGGGCTAATCCAGTTCTCCACAGATGACATTGCCTCTGCCCCTCCTCTACAAAGGCAGCCACATAACGAAGCATATGAATAACAAAAATAAGGATATTACAAAAGTGAAAACCTTTCTGTTAGTGTCCTTCAGTTTAGCGGCGCATTCAGGATTGTTTATTGTCAAAGTTCTCTGTGGCACTAGCCATAATAAGACCTGTGAAAGTTGTCTGCTTAATTATGCTGTGAAATCAAAGTAACCTTGCAGCATGAGGACATTGCCGTTCAAAGAAGGCCCCTCCTTGTAATATTACAAGATAGGCCTGTTGTTGGTGCTGACACCCTCCCCATACATATTCTGAATACATTTAGAAAAGTCTTACACAAAAGAAGCTAGACAGATTTTCAATATAATGCATCTCTTTCTGCAGAGTGGAGAGAACTAAAGACTGCTGGAGACATTCTCTTGGAGAGGGAGTATCAACACACACTTAAGAGTCGAAGACATGGGGAACACTGAGTTCTGTTCACGAACACTGGCTGGCTGCTACAGGAAGTGTTGAGTCAGACAATTCAACTTCAGTCTGCACAAAAATATGATAAGAAAATGGCTCTTATTGTAGAAAGCAACTTCAGAACGCACTTTCCACTAATCAAAGTTTGTAAGCAGGTTGAGGTTTAAGTAAAAAATTACAAGTACTTGGTGGAGATTGTGAGTACAGAGAATGTGTGATGTACACTGACATATGATCAGATGAGTTATCCAAGCATACCTTTCTTTGCATTTTCAGTCTGCAATGTTTCCTTTCCTATGCATTCAGCCATAGGCCACTACTGCGGCTTGTTGTTTCAGGAGCACGTCTGTTTAAATAATTTCACTGAGCGCTCTTTATGTATTATTATTATGATAATGATCTTGTTTAATGTGTTACTTGCCTTAAAAACGCTCTCTCTGAGGTAAGACATATTTAGCTGAATTAACAATAAATTACGTGTAGTAGTAATAAAGTGTCATTATCTAAAAAATCTGACAACAGCCATAACAGTAAGTGTAATGAGAAAGAAATCACTAACATGGGATCAAGTACTTTGTTCAACACACCAGCAGTGCAGACCAGATGACAACACTGTGGCTTTACCTAACTACAAAAATGTAACCTTTGTTGTCAGGCTTATTTGCATGGTACTATCATGCCAGTTTTAACTGTTATAATACTGAACAGTTTTATACACTTTGTCACTTGTATTTTTACAATAACACTTTTTTGTTTAATTACTAATTGGCAATATTTTTTTTAGCACCCTAACAAAAAACATTTTCAAGGAGACATGATAAAAGCCAGCTTCTTATCAAATGTCACCAGTAAAGACAAGACACTGTCGCTTCTTTGAATTGTAAGTGTATTTTCCTTTGGGCTATGAAAAATGAACATAGGAATAATCTCCATATAAAAAAAAAAAAAAATCCATTTACCCAGTTACTTCATTAAAATCACACCTCAACATCCACACATGAACATGGCCCCACTGGATAAGTTGCAGTAAAAGCAGCTTAGTGCAGAGCAAGAATTCTCCGGGGCAACTTGCTTGCACCCCATCACTTGTCAAAGACTGTTTTGTTGTGGTGTGAAAGTGGGGTAGCGGCAGCGGGCTGGGGAGGGCACAGGAGGGGGGTGCGAAGAGGGTTTTGTTCTCCCATTCAGGAGTGGCAGGGGCTCCTCCCCCATGCCCCCAGACATCTGTAGCAGCTGCGGCCCCTGGCCCCCGCGCCTCGGCTCGGGTGCGGAGAGTAAAGGGGGGGTGTAGGGCCGCCTCTCCCTTTATGGTGGCCAAAGCCTGCACACTTAGGCAACAACATCTATCAAAAAGCCAACAGTAGCCGTGAGGTCACCCTGAAAACACAACAGTGACCTTTCGACCCCCTAAGTGAGCTGGTCTGAAATGCTCCTGTCCTCTCGTGCTGGTTTACTCACCTATTAAAAACCCCACCCCCCCTGCCAAAAAAGTACAGGCCTACATAAAATAAAAATGACAAGACACATTTCAGACTTTAATTGGTCATTTTGTATATGATTCTGTCCACTAAAGGAGCCTGATAACCTCTTTGCCTCTCATGACATACTGAATTTTGATAGTCAACCTGTACACATAGGCGGCCTACCTGCATAAGAGGGTTCATTTAGTCTAATCCATGCTAAAGCAACATGGTGAGGACAGGACATATCCAGTGACATATTTGACTTGCGTCATTGACCTCTTAAACTTATTGGTTGACTCATTCCTTTACCTGCTAGGCCTACATTCATGGTGCAACTGTAGCTGTGTGGCCTCGGTTGTGAGAAAGTTGTCAGCCTCCACCATACATGAAATGACCTTATAGGTCTGATATTGTAATATGATAGGCTACAGTATCCTGAACCTACTGTATTTCAAACCTAGGCCGTTCAACTGATGTCATTGTTTGCTGACAATGACAAATATAGCCTATCTCCGTTACCATTTCAAAGAAAATAGGCAATGAAACATAAAGAAAAACATTGCATAGCCTACTAATGTTTAATAGCAGTTTGACAGTCAGTTTCAGTTCAACTTTAGGGCATGACCGTGTGAAATAAAGGTAGCCTGCACGAGAATAGCGGCACTTGCCTCCATGGTTTCAGACCCGCTGTTTCCAACATAAACGGAAGTCCCGCCCCTAAGCTTTACTCCGATGATGTAACCCCTGTCCAAATTTAGAATGTTGTTGATGCTTCTGAAGTTTTTTCCTCTGGCTGAGACTGCTGTCTATTACTCGACGTCATAACTATCCTGTTATTATTGTAAACAGTCTGCCTGCTTGCTTTGCACTGTCGCCCTCCACCTAACCAAATTCTCCGTGGCTCTTTGTTCACAAAGTAGAGGAATCGACACCGCACCAGCCACATAGCCTACTGAACATTTGCCCTTTCAATATTATGAATGTAGTCTACGCAATCATAGTAAATGTTCTAAACGAGCAACATGTGAGCGTGGATTCTATGATATCGCAACAGAATTAGGCTGTATCATTTAGAGCTGCGCCTGGACAGCAAATCACACAGCTCGTTGCAGCCGTAAGGAATCACATCAAACCGGCACTTCATGTTTGGGCTTCACAAAGCATTCCTTGAGAAACGGCTAATTTTAAATAAGAATCACTGATCAGCAATATATTCCTCATTCGGAGGCAAGCGCAATGCGCGTTATCAATCTAATACATTTAAATGTATATGTATTTCAAAATTCAAATGATAAAGTGAAATAAACTGATTGATGCCTATTTCATTCAAACAACACAGCCTAATCATGCGCAACTCAACATAAATTAGGCTACATTCAGTGCCCTGGACTATAGCGCCATTCTTTGTAGTTTACACTCAGCAGCCCGTGAACCGTGGTTTGATCACTTGCTTCCCCATGGTGCGAGGAAATAAGCTACTGTATGATAAGCTCAATAATGTAGGCTAACGTAGCTCGGTTTGTTTTTGCCGCGAAAAGCAGTGCACACCAACTTTAATCTTCAGTAAAACGGCCTCGAAAAAAAACAATGGTGTTCACGCCAAAAATTGGAGAACTGGATATAGGACGATGGATGATGAGTAGGCTAGATGGAGATTGCAAAATAGCCAACTACGAGTGGTTAATGACACTTACTTGAGTCGCCGAAACCTGGAAAGCGCCGTTCATCCCCGCGAACATGTCAACAAAACGCTCTATAGTAATTGTATTCCGTGAGGTAGCGGGACTCCCATCAGTCTGTCAATGCCGGACCGTGTCTGTTTTTATTGCAATTACGGCAAGCTTCAAGGAAGTTGTCCTTTTGTTCCAGTATTTATACATTGCGTCAACGTTGCGAGGAGAGAAGGCGGAGCGGTGGCACTTGGCGAAAAAAAGCAAGCACACGACCTTATGTACACAAAACTAGACCCTCCACCCTAACCAAATCGACGGAACAGATTAGATCACGTGTCCTTGTACAACTAACCTATCCACCAAACAACAGCAGAATGATGTAGGCTACACAGGCGCTTGGAGAGAGACACGCACGCTGGTACGGGAATGGGTCTGTTCTGACGGGCCATATGGATTGGTGAGAGTTCCAAGTGCCAAGTCTTCTCTGCTCCACACTGCGCTGCCCGGGCGCGACGCGGAGCTCCTATAGACTGCAGTCTGCTCAGCGCACACTGCAAGTCGGAAAACTGTCATGACGGAAGAGTGAGAATGGGAGAAAAGAGGAGAGTGAGCGCTCTTTATACATTGTCAGTTATTATATGTGAGTCTGGGAATGTCCTTGTTGCTGAGACTCACGACTAGCTTAGAGACTCGGATAGGTAGCTTTGTGTGTTTAACTGTTGCACCCGCTACCCCGCTTACCACAGAATTGCATCACGAAGTTTGCTATTGTTTGTGTGCCATTCTTGCTCTACCGTTTCAACCAGAAAAGGAGCCACCTGTACCTCAGGTAATTGCCATTATCTCTACAAACACCCCATGCTCCAGGGTTTAAAACACAATTTAAGCAAAGTATAGGTCTACCCTGACTGAAGAACAGTGAAAGCCTACTTTTTATTACACAGGTTCCGAACTTGTTTCAGGAGGAAACGTGGACACCTTGACGCAGAGGCCTAGATGCAGAGAGAATGCGTCTTTATAATCACTGGATGCCCTCTGTTAACATAATAAAACGAAATAGGCTTTTATATGTTTACGTGTTTGATATGTTGTGTTTTACACCTCCAAAGTTACTTCTATGTCTGTTGCTAACCGTTTTTATGTGTCCATGGGACCATTACGCCATAAAGTCTACTGTCACTCAGTGGTTGTACATTTTAGTTAGGCCTTTCCAAAATGACACAACACGCAAAATTAATTAACGTTTAACTGTGATACCCTAACCTTAAACTGCGCACAAGGAAGGCTTTGCCGATAGGGCCTGTAACTTGTCATTCGTTCAGTGGTGCTCATCTCAATTGCTGTCCTAGTCAGTGAGATTTGTACGCGCACAGCCAAGCATGGCTGAGCCAAATAAAGTATGCCTCATTTGATACTGTGCAGATTTTGTTTGTTAACATTTGGTTTAAAATACTATTCAAAAATGAGTGATTGATGTACCGCATTTACGGCCTGTTGCAACGGGTAATGTGCAATCTAACAGCAAATGACCATTTTGGCAACTCTGATTGACGGCCGATTGCATTTTAGTTTATCACAGAGGTGAACTTTTCAACAGCTGCTGCATAGTTATGTTTCAAGCGATTAAAAAATTGTAAAACTTTCATAGGGTGTCCGGGATGGATATCTTAAAACTTGCGGCGACCATTTTTGAAATCTGTAACATACCTTATTTAGATATGATAGGCTACATACGCTTATTATGATAGTCTAATAATTGTTTTTCTAAAGAAAACGTTTTTTTTCAGAATCAGTTATTGTGAAGGTGTGGGCACTTGTTTTCTATTAAAATGATAATAGCCTGTGTCTGTGAAATCATACAAAACATAAATTAGGCTACTTGTCCGAGTTTGCACACAAGCCCTACTTCGTATAGGATACAGTGCATCGTGATTATTGTAAAAACAATACTCAGTTTATGTCTCCAGCTTTCGAGAGACTTGGATTCTGTAAGCTTTGGTTTTATTTATTTTCAGACAAATTAAAACTTGCAAACTAGTGGGCACCCATGCATGCTTGTAAATTGGTATTAATTGAGCGCTTTACATCCATTACAAAAGAGCAATAGAAGATGCACATGTTGCAGCACAAACAAAAGCAGTAGAGCAGAGACATCGTGGACCTGCCAGAAATTTATTTATCATCTCAGTAAACGAATTCAGAAATAACTGCCCAAACCACTGAACAAAACTCCAAACCCGAGACGGAACCAATTAGCACATACGGACATAAAGGCAATACAATTTGCCAGACCATAAATACGCCACAACAGCTCTTATTTCATGCGTTGTTACACATGAAATACATTTTACCTCTGGTGCTTTTAGATTCGTGTTCTCCGACAGCCAGTGTTACTAAACATTTAGGTTAGGCTACAGAACATTATTTTTAACCATCATTTAAAACGGATGCACTCGAACAGAATGATTCTATAAAACAAGGAATCCACGTAATCCAACATCAGCTTTTTTTCCTTATAAAGCAACATTTTTTTATATTTGATTAGGTTGCATGATATTCATCTGAATGAAGCGATTTGTCTGCGTATTTTCCAATAAGATTTTACCTGCGTGTGAAAACATCTGTAAGCCTACACCACAACATCACAGATGTTAGTCCAATAAAACGCAACAAATATTATAAATGTTTTTTACGCTCACAACCAAAGACATATTCAAAGACGACCCTATCACACAAGCAAATTTGACAGAACCTACCTGCGATGTGAATATCAGAATGCTCTCCCAACTGTCCCAAGTGACAACCTATAGCCTATACGGAGAAAAAGTTTTTCCTCAAACAATGGAGACATCCCGTTTTAGTTGTAAATAGTGTAGCACTGCTTTTATTTAGCTCAACTTCATCAAATAAAAACGACTTGGAACGGACAAGACAAAATAAATCCTTGTCTGACGTCACCATTTGAGTATAGGCTAAGCATGACTCACCCTCTCAGTCTCGAGTTGAATGGGTCATAAGTAACCCAATTCGGACAGTAATTACCTTGCTAAGGCACCCATGCCAAAAATGAGGACACAGGTATTGCTTCTCGACACATCATCCGTATGTGGCTCCGATGTATGCCATTTAAGTTCATCAGTGGTTGGTAACGCTTTGCCCAGAGCTGAATTTGAGCTTATTTTAAAGTATCTTAATTGACAAATTGTGAGAGAAGACTAAATATATGTGTAGATATGTAAAAACTGAGTTGATCTTCTCATTTTCTGATGTCGTCTTTAAAACGAGCCGATGGCAGGCTAGACTTATTTAAGTCATATTGTGCCCAACTAAACTTGTTAACGGTCTGGAATAATATGTCTAATGATCCATATTACACAAAGGTATCCATAAACAAGTGTATCGACCTACTTTTTGACGAAATGTAAAACCTGTTCTGCTGAAGAGGGTTGTGCGCAGGTTGAACAAATTGCACAAATAGGCTATTAGGTCTGATCTGAAACATGCAGTTTCAAAATGTTGAAGGGCCATGCACCATGAGGCTAGTGCAACGATGCCTTTCATTTATCATTAATTACGTGTGTGTTTTACTGTGATATGTGCTCAGATGCCAGGAAATGATTGAACTTGGATGACTGAAAGGTCATATAATACAAATCTGCTGATTCATGTCTGGCATGTCTTTTGTGCTTTACATGCAGTTTCTAACTATGAAAAAAACATAAATGTAAAGTTTAAAGTTGGTTTATTCTAAACAGATGGACTGGTGTGTAGAGTAAGAAAAGCAAAAGGGGGAGACAAACTGAGGAATAGGATAGATGGATGAGCCAGAAAGTTAGTTACATTAAAGTAATTCAAGGCTGACATTTTCCTTATTAAAAAAAAAAAACATGACAGAAAATGTTGCTGCTTTTCTGCAACTCTCCACTTCTGCAACTGGTGACCTGAGCGACCAGACACACTTACAGATAACAGAGGGCCGAGGTGTCTTGTGTCCGCTCGTTTCTCGTCCTGGGGCTATGTATATCCCCGCTTCATGTCCCGTCAAGTTAAATGGTTGCCGGCATTTCTGAGAAATCATCCCAAGTGTGTGTCCTTCCCTCCTATTTATAAAGAAGTTGCTACCCTCTACGATTACACAGGGGTCACACTCCACTACAGACCTAGGCAGTGCAGACTGTATCCAGGCCTCCGTGTACCTCACCTGACACCTCCCTGAGTGACTGAGCTGCCCCAAGCACCCAGGAGAAATATGGGGGGAAATGTTATCACGGAAATAAAACAAGACCAAGTTGTCGTCAACTCCTAACTCCTTAGGGACAGCAGAGGCCCATGAAGAGCAGAGTAGCTGACTGTGTCGCGTACACCCCACCTCTTCCACATACTTGCATGCACGCACACACACACGCTAACATGCACCCCTACAATCCATCTGGCATCCATGGTATCCGCCCAGTGTTTTGTTTTTCATTTCATTTTCATGATTGTCCTGCTTTTCCTGGAGTAACTAAATGTGCAACTGAGTCTGGATTCATTGATAGTGCATTTTAAACGGAACCAGGGAGGGAAGTGGACTCCATTAAAGGAGAGAGTTTCCCATGGGCCCCTCCTTCAGCATTGTGTGGGGAGAGGAGCAATGAGCAGAGGCTCACTCACTACTAGGCCCGAGCAGTTAGTTACACCGGGGGAAGGATTTGTTTGTAAAGCACAGCAGGCTACAGTTCATTACAGAGTATGTATTTAAAGATACCATCTGAGCAAGGTGTCAATGAAGGAATAAATCATGTCGATGTAGTGAAGTAAAAAAGAGATCAAATTCGTGTGTATTACTATGTGTTGAAGTTAAAGCTGAGTCAGTAATGTGACAGTATATAGCATAGTTGCATGGTGCATGCAATGTGACTTAAAAAGTATGACCCTTGTTCTCCAAATTAACCACATTAACATTCAAAATTGCTCACACACAAATGAGTGCATGTGTGTGTGTGTGTCTCTCTCTTTTACAGTAGCTTTTATGACTTGATGACAGCGAGTTCTTATGTATGCTTTACCTGTAATAAGTAAATGATGAGGGTGTTGTGTGTGTGTGTGTGTGTATTTTTTGTGTAAGTTAATGATAAAGCCGTCTCCTCACTGGGCAGCTGCCGCCTGTTGACTACTCAGAAGTAGGTCATCTGTAGACAGGGGTTGGTGAGTTGGAACGGTGTTCAACTACAGAACCCTCTCTCTTTCTCTCTGTCTAGTTCACTCATTCACTGTGCCTCTTTTCATTCTTCCTTTTCGTTTTTAATCTTTCTTCCGCTCTGTCTATCTCACCCTCCATTTCATCTCCCATGCACTTCATTCTCTCTTCCATCATTTGTCTCTTCCTCTCTCTCTCTACCTTTCAGTCTCTCCTTTTCTTTCTGTCCTTCCCTCCTTCTGTCCCCTCTCAGACTCTTGCAGGAATGATAATTAGATACTGGCTTTGACCTGGTTGCGTTTGTAATAAGTCGTTTGCTGCTCTTAATTTAAGTGTGAAATCTGGCCAGCGGGTCAATAGAGGTAACGGCACAAGTCTAGCCATGAGCTTCCAGGCGTAGGTGGACTGTCCACTCCCTCCCTCCACCTGGTCAGCAGCGCGGTGACGTAGCAGGGAGCTGCCCGCAAACCCAGAGAGAGACATGTGTAATTCACAGACCTGAAGACAGTGATCTTTAATCCACAAACGGGAGATGAGGAGTGGGGTTGGCTCTGTGACTTTCATCATGAAAGAATCAAGCAACATCAACATTAACAAACCACTAACCAACAATTTCCAGAACACCTCCAATGATGAATTACTATTATTTTACATGATTGTGTGATATTAAACAGGTTATTGTGCTACAAAGCATCCGGAAGAGCCTGGTATGTCCCCTTATCTAAGTGATGTTACACTTTTAGCTTTTAGAAAAGACCCACACAGCAGACTGTAGTTCACTCAGTTCACTGTGTGTGTGTCACATGGGTGTGCCCAGATGTTCCTGGGCCTGTGCCATCTAAATCTAAAACTGGAACATCCAGCATAGGCAGTAAAGTATAAATGTTTTTAATATCATTTGCCATTGTTTCTTACACTATTGAAATCAATAGGAAAACAATGACAATGACTAATGGACAGAGAGATCCATACATTTGAATGAAAATTAAAGTTCAAATAAGCACAGGGTGGCGTTAGCATAGCTGGTTAGTTACCAGGCCTGATGATTTACTGTAATATAAGAGAAACCAATGTTCCCTGCGGCAGGTCAAATGTTTTAAGAGGCATACTTTTGCAGCATACTTTTGCAGTCACCACAACTCCAGATTTGACACTGCACAGTTGTTGTGATATGATGTCAATGGGGAAGTCATTGCAATATTGCTTGTCCCCATATTATTTTAATGAGATCTTGAAAGTCAGTCAGTGTTGTGGTTGATCTATAGATCCCTTTTTGCTTTGATCATGGCACACACTGCATCCCACAGACCTACATGAATTAGTATTACTGCTCCACTTCTTGTATGTGTGTCTGTGATGTAAAAAAAACCTATTTCCTCTCATTTGAGGACTTGTGTAGGATGCCTGTCAAGTCTCATGTGTTGTCTGTGATCAAATGAAAGGAGCAATGCAAACATCATACTTTTTCTGTTGGATAACCAGCACAAACATATGCTGGGTCTCACAGCAACATGGACTATTGCTTTATCATGGTCTCTGTGTTTTCCACTGAAGTAAATGACACCCAGGAAGCACCCTGATTGACAGCCTGTCTATGTCTATTGAATTGTTAAGCTGTTTGCAGGACTCTGCCACCGCTCTCTCTCTCGGCTGGCATGTCAAACACTCCACCATACTGACTGGGGTTAAAGGGGGCATCAAGCTGGCCTCTCGCCAATTTATTTGATGATCACACGTGTCTGCCGCACTGTATAGGGGAAAAGGTTTTACAGTATGCACTGGTGTGTAATATATTAAGCCCCTGTTCAGTCCTGGTCTGAAACTGTGACTGGGGAACATGACCAGCCCTTGTCCCCTATCCTGCGGGCACCAGTGGGCCTACCACTTTGTGCACTGTGCGTGATGCCCCTGGTAGCGGCGGGCAGGGCGGGACTGAGCGCTGAGCCGATGGGAAGATCAATAGGAGCCGGTGGCCAAGGCTGGCGTGTTTATGTGAGATTTATCGCCGGGTGAACCTACTGAACCTGTTTGCCGGGCACAAATAATGGGATGGCCATTGTGTTTGTTTAAGCTGATATTTATTCACAAAGTGTCAGGGAGACACATAGTGAACGGGCAGGGCTGTGGATGTGTTGCCATTAGAGCCCAGTGGGCTGTTGATAGGGTAATGAATGTATTTAGATTGGACATTGTTTAAAATGGGAATCGTAAAATAATTTCAATTTTACAGGACTAATACAGGCTGCTTGATTCCAAGTATGGAAGGGGACTTGATTTCTAGCAACTCTTCAGCATTCACTAAAGCCAATTTATAATCCAGGCAACAAGTGTTGCTTTACAAAACAGAAGAGGGGATCTAGCAACGGTGTAGCACCTATAGACGTTCATAGTCCATGGCTGAAGACCAAGCTCAGAATGCCCATCAAATCCCTTCTCATCTAAACAGATTAAGCGTCAGAAACTTCAATGGCCAGTTTCCTGTAAATCCTGTAGCTCCTGCTACTGAAAAAAACGTTTAACGTAGTAAAGTTTAATTAACCTAGTTCATTTTTTGACACTTGTTATCTGGACTATAAATTGGTCTTAACATATCTGATCTCTTTAGCTATCCCCACCCACTTTCTATCTATTCCCTGGGACTCCAATTACTGATGATGACCTTACAGCTGCATACTCCATTAGATATTTCCCCTGCCGTGAATAGTGTAGCTACTGTGTGTAGTGTAATGCTTTCTGTGCCGACTGTATAACATCTATTGCATATCAGACGCACACAGCATGCACAGACACACACTCACATGCAGACACACGTCCTCATGGGTCAGCACAGAACAGAAGCTAAGGCGAGAGCCATCATCGTGTGTTGGCAGGGACAGCTGCGTGTCTCTCTCTTGCAGACAGACACCATCCTCCCCCCTCTCCCAAGCCCATTGGCACTGTCTGCACCCCCCCCCCCCCCTCGCCTGCCGCCAACACCACCAGCTGCTCCCAGCATGCATGACAAAGGTGCCATGTACAACGAGAGTGGCGCGGATGCCCAGAAGTCTGACTTTGGACACACTTGTGCCACACCCCGTCCTCAAAACCCCCTTCCCAATCCAGCTCTCTTTGCCATCCCACACCCCCCCACCCCCCTCTCTGTCCGCCTGAGCTGGCTGGGGGTCCGTGGCGGGTCAGGCACCCGGCTCACGGGCCGGCCGACGGGTGCGGCACGCTCGCTCGGCATCCCAAACATGCGCACTTGTGGCAGCAGGCTGCCAGTGGCGCGCAGCGGAGAGCGCTGGCTAGGAGAGAGAGAGAGAGAGAGAGAGAGAGAGAGAGAGCAGGGCCATGTACAGAGGCAGCTGTGACAAACAGCTTCAGCTCCTCGGCCAGTAAATAGCTCAGTGAGAGTTCAGATGGCGAGACAGACATCGGCGTAGCAAAAGTTATATGGAAGACAGAGAGGGGGATCTGAGGGAGGCTCAAAGAACACAGAGAGAGAAGCTATCTGCTGACCAGGCAGCAGTGTGTAGCTACTAAAAGATTTTCTGATTTATGAACCTATACATGTTGAGAGGCTCCATATTATTATCTCGCCCAGTAGGCTCTCTCGCATCTCTCTTTGCCTCAAATCTCTCTCCAGCAGACAGACGGAGTACTGTTTATTGGACACACTGGCAGGCATGCAGGAGGGTGTGTGTTAACACACTACAGTGTTCCAGACAGTCTCTTCCTCACACACACACACACACACCTGTGCCGACACGCTCCATCTCAAAGTGGAAACGCTGCGGTCACACTGGACTCCTGTCTGTGGTGTAATACTTGAACACGTGTGGCCCTTTTAGTCTTTAACTCTGCTCAAGCCCAGCACATCTCTTAGGTTAAATTACCCCATGACTGACATAGTGGACTTCCTAGCAGTGTCCCTATCAGACTGAAGTTAGCACTGAAACCTTAGAACAAAGTGAGGAGCATCCCAAAACGCTTCCTGCGTAGCACATCACAGTCCCCTTAGCAATTAAGATGCACACAATGAGTAGCATCTTTAAAACTTGGCATGGAGAGATGCCGCGTGTCATTCTGGTGCTATTCAAGTGTTCACAGGGCGATTCTGCCAATCTGATATTCTCTGGTATGCTTGCAGTGGCTCTCATTACATCATATATGACTTGAATGTGTCGAGCAAAGCCAGCTTCTCTGAGATTGTGCAACAGTTGGCTCTTGCAAACCAAGGCTCCGGGGAGGGGTGTGTGTGTGTGTGTGTGTGTGTGTGCATGTGTGTATGCGTATGTGTGTACATTTTGTACAACCCCAAATCAGAAGAAGTTGGGACGTGTAAAATGCAAATAAAAACAGAATGTGATCATTTGCAAATCTCGTAAACTCATATTTAGCTGCAAAAAGGATGCACACAACATCAAATGTTGAAAATTACATACATGACTATTTTATGGAAAATAGATGTTATTTTTGAATTTTGATACCAGCAACACATTTAAAAAAAAGTTGGGACAGGACCAAGAAAATGCTGGAAAAGTTGTGTAACGATAAAGAAAACAAAAGAAGGAATATTTTACAACTAATTATGGTAACTGGCAACATGATTAGGTATGAAAAAGAGTATCCCAGAAAGAAATCCTCTTAGAAGTAAAGATGTAGAGGTATTCATCATTCTGTGTAAACGTGTGTTGGCAAATGATGAAACAATATAATTATAATGCTTCTTAATACTTAATGAAATTGCAAAGTATTTGGGGAGTTCACCATTTACAGTACATAATATTATTAAAATATTCAGAGAATCCAGAGAAATCTTTGCAAACAAGGGACAGAGCTGAAAAACAATATTGGTTGTGGTCTTTTGAACCTCAGATGCCACTGCATTAAAACCAGACCTGTTTCTGTAATGAAAATCATTGTATGGACTCAGGTAAACCTCTGATAACCATTGTCTATGAGCAGTTTGATACTCAATTCACAAATGCTAGTGTAAACTTTACCATGCAAAATAAGAAATTGTATTTAGATGTGATACAGAAATACCACTGTCTTATCTGGGCCTGAGCTCATTTAAAATGAAGTGAGGGTAAGTGGAAAAAGGTCCTGTGGTGAGATCAATCAACATTTGCCAATCTTTTTGGAAATCATGGAATCCTCTAAAGATAAGGATTAAAGATAGGGCTTATCCAACTATCCAACAGTGGATCAAAATCCAGCATCTGATGAAGGTGATTAGTGCCTACAGCATGGGCATCTTGCACATCTGACAAGGCACAATCAATTCTGAATGATGTATACAGGTTTTGAGCAACATACTGCCATCCAGGCAACGTCTTTTTCAGGGAAGACCTTGAATATTTCAGGAAAACAATGGCAAAATGAATCCTGCACATGTATTGCAGGACAGTATACAACAGTATTTCTCCATAGAGGAAGAGTCCAAGAGCTAAAATGGTCTGTCTGCAGTCCAGACCTGTCAAATTAGGTGCGTAATGGAATGGAAAAACATGATTAAGAATGCCCTATACTGTTGAGCAACTGAAATCATTGGGAATGGGACAACATTTCATTCTCAAAAGTCTAGCAACTGGTCTTCTCCATTCCTAAACATTTACAGAATGTTATTAAATGAAGAGGTGAAGCAGCACAATGGTAAACATGCCCCATCCCAACTTTTTTGAAACATGCTGGCATCAAATTCAAAATGAACATATATTTTCCATGAAATAGTCAAAAGTTTTATTTGTTATTTAGTTTGATATGTTGTCTATGTCCTTTTTGCAGCAAAATATGGGTTTACGAGATTTGTATATTATCACATTCTGTTTTTATTTGCATTTTACCCAACATCCCAACTTTTTCTGATTTGGGGTGGTATGTGTGTGTGTGCTTAGGGTTAATATGTGTGTGTTAGGGTTGTACTGTGTGTGTGTGTGTGTGTGCGCATAGGGTTAAGAATTCTATGGTGTAGGAATGGAGTTGTAGCCGAGGGGGTAACGAGCGCCCCTTTCTCTATCAGCTGGGGCCAAGTGGGGCAAAACTGCGGCCTCGGCAGAGTGAATGCCCTGGCCTAATGGGCCTGAATCAGCCGGGATGCCCCGTCACAGGGCCAGCTTCCCTAATGGGTTTACAGTGTCTTAATTACCTCAGAGTTTCCTGGACTTTCCCCATAGTAGCACCTATGGAACATGTGCATGGTATGTGTCCGTGTTTCTTATCATCTTATCATAGGATGGAATGCTAACGGGCTTAGGTAAAGCCAGAGAGAGCTTCAGCTGGGACACGTCAACCCTGAGAGAGCTTCAGTGTGGAGACGTCAGCCCTGATGAGAATTTTCCGGTATGTGATCACGCTGTGGCGGACAGAGCTGGAGGATGTGCTCACCCACGGAGAAAGGTGTGGAGTGAGGGGGCGATATTGGGTTGGGTAACATTGATCCAAGAGGTTAGTGTGTGTGTCTGTGTGTGTGAATAAATGAGTGTGTGTTTGTGTGTGTGTGTGTGTGTGTGTGCATGCGTGAGTGCACGCTCACACATGTCTGTGTGGGTGCGCAAGATTTCGAAACTGGAGTCTTGAGTCAATCTGCTCAAGCCTTAAGTGGGAAAGAGTGGGGAGTCTGTTCAGGTCAATCTGGTTCCTCCATTTGTCATGCCTATTTTTGATGGATTATAAAACAATAACTCCACAGGCCTAGTTGGCTTAACATCTCACCATGAGAACTTCATGGGCTCTGCTGCCACGTTGCAGGACCAGCTGGGCAACACATGACCCTGGAAGAGGTTGATGAAAATATGGGATGTTTTGTTACACTTCTTACAGTGGACCTGTAACATAACCTGGCTGACACTGTGTTTTTAAACAAAGATTCAAAACGGATACCAAGCGTGTCCTATATTTTGACATACAGGCGGTGAGACACGTAACAACAAATGAATTCTGCATGCTACAATGTCAGTGTAACACCACCAACTGGAAACAAGACAAGACAATGCTTAATAGTGTACAGGTTACATCCTGAAGAGGCACTTAATAAACTGTATCCTTTCCCTCTATTGTTTGACACTTAGGATACCAGTGTCAGTTAAAAAATGCTCATAAATGCTTCACATGTTGACAGAGATTTTGGAGACAGAGCAGCTCTCTAGCACTGAGAATGAATGAGGGCTGCTGGAGGCAAGCTAGATTGGGACCGAGAAAGAGAGAACAAGATAAAGGGAGGGAGAGAAAGAGAGAGGGAGAGAGAAAGGAAGATTGAGAGAGAGAGGAAGAGAGAGAGTTGAGGAGGAGATTGCAGAGCCTGGTGGTAGTCTCCGGGTTGATCTCTGCTCCGTGCAGTGCTAACAGAAGCACACAGCACAGCCCTGTGGAAGCAACAGGGAACAGTCCCTCAAACTGCAGGAGTGACAGAGAGAGAGGAAGGGAGAGAAAGAGAGACAAAGCCAGGGAAACGGGAGGGGTGGAGAAGAGAAGAGGGGGGGAGAGAGAGAGGGAAAGAGAAGATTGGGGAGAGGCTGCTGCTCTTGACTCCACTGGATCGGGACCAGTAGTGAGGATTAAGGTCTAAGGCCTGAGACAGAGAAAGAGAGATTGCCCATAGAGAGCTCTAAATGGTGAGGTAAGGAGAGAGGGAGGGGAGAGAGGGAGATAGTGAGTGAGAGAGCAAAAGGTAGAGAAGGAAGTAGAGAAATGAACAAACAGAGAACAGAAAGAAAATAAGAATGGAGAGAAAATAAGCATGTGTTGCATTTGAGAGAGAAAAGCAGGAAGGCGATTGAGAAGGAAAGAGAGAGGGAGGGAGAGGATGGAAAAGAAAGGGAGGAGATAGAGGATGAACAGAAGTGGTGGCAATGGGCAGTGTGGAAATGAGAGAGAAAAAAACGCTTGAAGCGGTTCCAGGCCTGCTGCTGAATGGCTCTTCTTTGTGCTCAGTGGGGACAGCCTTTAGATGTGCTGCCCCCACTAACATACAGTATACCCCCTACCACATGCACACACACACACTGACTCACATCCAGACACACACACACACACACTCTCTCTCTCTCTTCACACACACACACTCTTTCACACACACACATGCTCAATATCCACTCTCTTCATTGACACATCCAGACACACATGTCCAAAGGTTGAGGCGAGACGATGCCTGTGGATATACTCTGAAACAGATAATATATAAGACAAACAGCCCTTCTCATACACACTAATGAAATTGATCTAATGTGTCACCAGTTGACCACACATTTTGTTGTATCTCTTTAACACTGTAATTAGATGTGTAACCAGCACCCCAAACATAGGATACGATAAGAAAAAGTGTTAGCCACTGTTGAATAATAATATAGATTACAAATGAAAATCCTTTTAGTTGTGTGGTGTGTGTGAGTATGAGTGTGTGTGGGCTATTTACTACATATATTACACAGTGCAGGCTCGTGTGTTATTTCTGGAGCTGAGGGGGCTGTTTTTAGCAACCTGTGATCTGCTCAACCCAAAGGCCTAAAATGCCATGAGTCACGTCAGCTGTGAGTCACATGCCAACAAGCCATTATTTTCCTCTCCGTTGGTTTTGTTCACACCAAATAACCAACCCCAAAAAACTAACCAAATAACCAAACAAAAAAACTAACCAAAACAACTAACCCAATAACCAACCCCAAAAAAACAACCAAATAACCAACCAAAAACAAACAAACAAATAACTAACCCTAAAAAACTAACCAAATAGCCAACCAAAAAAACTAACCAAAAAAACTTACCAAATAACAACCAAAAAACTAAGCAAATAACCAACCAAAAAAAAAAAAAAATAAATAACCAAATAACCAACCAAAAAACAAAACAAAAAAAACAACAACCGAATAATCAATCAACATACCCAGTGAGTCGGTTAATTGACCACTGAGTAAATGTCAAGAATTACTGGACATGTCAAGTAATAACAAAGTCGTTGTTCTGGTTGGCAAGAAGTTTCATTATCTTTAGGGAAGCACTAAAGGGTACCAATGCATTCATTGGTAATTAGCTTCATTCATTTTTTAATATACCGTTTAAAATGATCTTTAGTCTCAGCTGCAACGGCCCCTTTTCAGACCAGAAACATATTTTGCCCACAAAAGGTTAATGTCACAAGTGAGGAGGTATAGAAGAAAGACACACCCCCACAAGCACACTAACACACACATACACACAGTCACAAGCACACTAACACACACATACCTACAGTCACAAGCACACTAACACACACATACACACAGTCACAAGCACACTAACACACACAGTCACAAGCACACTAACACACACATACACTGAGTCACAAGCACACTAACACAGTCACAAGCTGTCTAAGACAAGCCGTTTCACACCGAAAACAACTCCAGAGCTACACTGAAGCAGTATTGAGAGGCTTGCTGGCTGTCACATGACGCTAGCTGAAGAGGGAAGGGTGAGTCCTTTCAGTCCTGCACGTCCCTGGCCAAACTCCATGCCTGTCTGGGGTCCCGTTTTCAGGCACAGGCTTGCTCCTCAGGCCCGTAGGCGATCACTGTCCATACACTGGTCGTAACACCACTAGCTTTTCAAAGACAACATTTATGGGACTTTGTCCATGTCATTTCACATATTCCTGAAGGATGTCTGTTTATACAAAAAACGCAGCAGCACACACATCTAGGCTGTGGGGGGAATGAGCCATTCATGAAGAATACCAATGCCTACGTGGTGTGATGCTTTGTCACTATAGAGACCATCGCCATGGCGAGCCTTTTGGGAGGAGGTAGTCCAGGAGCAGGTGTTCTGGCTTTGGGAGAGAGGTGAGAACAATGACACACAAACTCCTTTTAGAACTCCATATTGTCTCTGCACGCTATTTCTCCTCTGTGTGTGTGTGTGTGTGTGTGTGTGTGTGTGTGAGAGAGAGAGACACGTAACGGTGTTCTTGGTGGCAGATGGGGCAGACAGTCAGGCCCTTCTGCTCTAGGAAATCTGCTCTTCATTCCTCATCATATTTGAACTAACAAGCCAGTGCCAGTGCTGTAAACTGTAACAGTGTTTCGCTTTTCTGTCAGTAGATAATTTTACACACGCTTACAGACACACACGGGTGCATGCACGTGCACATACACACACACACACGCACGCACGCACGCACGCACTACACACACACACACACACACACACACACACACACACACACACACACACACACACACACACACACACACACACACACACACTAGCGGCAGTCACACAGAGAGCTTCCTATCACTCCACCACTGCACTTTTTCTGTCTCCCTTTTTTTCTGCCTATTGTGTTTTTTTTAATCCTGACATGACTAAGAGAATACCAGGCATTGAGACACAGACAGAGAGAGAGATAGAGAGATAGAGATAGAGAGAGGGAGGGGAAAGACATACAGAAAGAGAGAAGGGGGACAAACAACAGTGCCTGTCAGAGACTGTGCTGGGGTGGGGTGGTGTGTGTGTGGTGTGTGTGTGTGTGTTGGGGCGGCTGGGGGGTGGGGTGTCTGGACCTTCCCTCAGTATCGCGTGACTCAGAAAAGTCCAGTCTGCAACTGGTCTATTCAGAGAAATGTGCACTGTGTGTGTGTGTGTGTGTGTGTGTGTGTGTGTGTGTGTGTGTGTGTGTGTGTGCACGCGTACGTGTACAGAAAGAGCACATGCCAGTGTGAGCAAGAGGGAGACGGAATCCTTAGCTGTGTGAGAGGAAGATTTAGAAAGAGTCTGTCTATGTGAGCAAATTAGCGAATGAAGTGAGCAAATTAGCGAATGAAGACTAAAAAAGAGAGAGAGAGAGAGAGAGAGATAGAGTGAGTATGTGTGTGTGTGTGTGTCGAGCCAGTAGAATCCCTCCTAAAGTTTTGTGATGAATGGAATAAGTTTCCTGAGGGGTGCCCTGTGTAATATATTAGAAAGTGTGAGCAGCGGGTGAACAAAGCTGGCTGCCCCATGGCAATGCAACTAGTAATTGTGTGTGTATGTGTGTACTGTTTGTGTGAGGTTATGTGTGTGTTTGTGTGTGTGTGTGTATGTATGAAAAGAGAGAGCGAGAGAGTGTGTCAGAGACGAGTGTGTGTGTGTGTGTCTGTGTGTGTTTGCATACTTTGTGTGCTTGTGTGTGTGTGTGTGTGTGTGTTTGGACGGTTGCTGGGACTTTGAGAGGTGCAGCTGGCTGTAGACTGGCTCAGCACAGCCCACATGTTGTACACGAGGGGGAGGCAAAGTGGAGCTGTCATACAGAGTTTGCCACGGCCCGCTGTATGCATGTGTGTGTGTGTGTGTATGTATATGTTAAGGAGTGTTTGAGTATGGGAGGTAAGTATAAGCACCATGTGTCTCTGTCTACATCTGCACATTTAACTGGGAGAATGTATAGGATGAGAGTGAGTGAGTACTCTCTCTCTCTTGCTTTCTGTGTGTGTGTGTGTGTGTGTGTGTGTGTGTGTGTGTGTGTGTGTGTGTGTGTGTGTGTCTGTGTCTGTGTGTGACCACCAATACAAAGAGAGAGGCAGGAAAAGGTGAAAGTAAAGTATCTGAACAGAGAAAGGTAAGAGGAACACATAATGCATAATGACTCAATTGAACTGCTGTAAAGAGAAAGAGAAAAAGAGAGAGAGGGAAAGATAGAAAAAGAGAATGTCTTAGAAAGAAAAGAAAGGGAGGCAGAGGGATGAAGGAAAGGGTGTTGGAAAATGGTTAATGCAATAGAGTGTGTTTGAGTGTAAGAGAGAAAAGGAGAGAGCATGTGAGTGGGAGAGAGAGAGAGAGAGAGAGGGAACGAGGGAGTGGGAGAGAGAGAGAAAGACAGAGAGAGAGAAAGGCGGTAGCTGGCTCAAGCCCAGAGGATGATGTCATAGTGGATGACTTCACCATGCAGTGTCATCACACACACCCCTCCTCCTTCTACACACCCACAGAGAGGTACTGCTGCACACACACACACACACACACACACACACACACACACACACACACGTGCATACATGCACACGCACGCACACACACACAAGCACGCACACACAGACACACACACACACACACTTCTTCCCCTCCTACTCCTCCCTCTACACACCCATGGAGAGTAGTGCTGCTCCACTCATACAGTACAAAGAATATTATTGCTCCACACAGACATGCAAAGACACACACACACACAGTACTACTTAGCATACATGTAAACACAAACATGTATAAATAAATACACACAAACACATCCATAAATACAGTGCATGCTTGCGCGCACTCGCACACCAATATTGTTGGCTCCA
Organism: Alosa alosa; assembly: GCF_017589495.1. Classification (NCBI taxonomy): domain Eukaryota; kingdom Metazoa; phylum Chordata; class Actinopteri; order Clupeiformes; family Clupeidae; genus Alosa; species Alosa alosa. Next base: position 25,535,310 of record NC_063211.1, on the reverse strand, counting down.
CACATGCACACAGTCCACACCCACAGAAAGAGATGCTGGTACACACACTACGCCACAACACAAGCCATTCTAATAACACGAAAGGAAGAGAGAGAGAGAAAGAGAGACAGAGGGAGAGAGAGACAGAGAGATCAATGAGGGAAAAGAGCAGATTTGAAATGGGGAGGGCAAGTAGTGAGAGTGGAAACAGTGTGTGTGTGTATGTGTGTGTGTGAGAGAGAAAGACTAGGAAAGAGAGAGATAGAAAGAGAGAGAAAGAAAGAGAGGTGTGTACCTCCTTCTATACTGTGATAAGTATTTGCCCCCACAAAAAAAAAAAAAAAAAAAAAAAAAAATGTGTGAAAAACAAATCAATACTTTGACATATTTATAGTAAATGCATCCCAAATTTCATTACACTGGAGGGGCAGAAGAAACGTGTAATCATTTTAAGAGAGGACACCAGCACCTGCCGATTGCTGCCTTGATGCCTGCTACGCCAAGTCACTCGTTAGACCGTTGAAGGCAGCAGGACAGCTGGCAGCTGCCTCCCCATTTTGGTCAGACCCTGTGTGTGTGTGTGTGTGTATGTGTCTGCATCTGTGTGTGTGTGTGTGCGTGCACATGTGCGTCAGTCTGTCTGCCTGTCTGTGAGCATACATTTTAACCACATCCATTATATGATTCTGTATTTTTTATGGTTTATGTTGTATACATTTCTGTACTATTTGCTCCATGGCAATGGTGTCTCCTTTTAAATGGCCAATAAAGCGTATTGTACTGAACTGAGCTGAGCTGGAGAGCTGAACTACACCTCTCCACCAACATCTCTGTACCATACGGCCTCACTCCTCTCCTCCGTCCATCTCTCTCTCTCACTCCTCTCCTCCGTCCATCTCTCTCTCTCCCTCCTCTCCTCCGTCCATCTCTCTCTCTCCCTCATTCTCTTTCTTCATCCCTTCCCATGTACAACAGCTTGCCTTGTGACTCACTCCACACTCACCCTGAGCATAGTGTGTGTGTGTGTGTGTGTGTGTGTGTGTGTGCGTGTACATAGCTCTTGTGTGAATGTAATGTTGTTTATTTGTTAATGTATTACAGTGTGTGTACTGTATGTAGGCTTCTGTATCTGTGCCTATGTGGCAAGTGTAGGTGCAGGAGTTAGGAGAGTGCGGCTTTGTGCAAGTGTGTGTGTGTGTGTGCAGTAACGATGTGCCCATTGAAGGTGGGCACATGCCTACACAGATTTTTTTCTGTATCTGGATGGTAGAATGTGGTGTGGAAGTGAGAAAATAAATGACTAATGAGTTTCAATAACTATAGTGGCATTAACTGACAAGAGACAATGACAATGAGTGTTTACCCTAACATAAAGTGTGAGATTAATTAGCAACAAGAACAGATTTTACCTACCGGTAATCCTTATTTAATAATAAGCCCTATGCCCCCCACTCTATTCACACCCAAAACCTCCCTGCCTGTGTATGTAGCTCTACAAATATGTATATTAAGTTAGCGCTGTGTATTGCTAGATTACTAGATTGTGTTTGTATGTGTGTACGTGTGTATGTGTGTGTGTGTGCGTGTGCGGTGTGTGTGTGTGTGTGCGTGTGCGGTGTGTGTGTGTGTGCGTGCGTGTGCGGTGTGTGTGTGTGTGTGTGTACACTCCTGCTCCTCTTGTCTTCACCTCTACCCCACTCTTGTCTCTCTTATTCCATGCGACTGCATGTTTCTAGAGACACTGCTGCCTCTCTCTCTGTTGACAAGGCTGGGCTCTGGATCTGTACACTAGGACATGTGAACCAGAGGATAGACAGACAGAGGAAAGAGAGTGAAAGGGCAGTCGAGGAAGAGAGGATAGAGAGAGAGAGAGTGGGTGAGGGGAAGAGGGAGAGAAAGGGTGCAAAGGGAAAAGGAGACAGAGCAGGACAGAGAGAGAGAGAGAGAGGGTGCAGTAGGAGAATGAAAGAGAGCGAGAGCAAGAGAGAAAGAGAGTGCGAGAAAGCAAAAGAGAGAGGGAATAGAGGGAGGAGGAGAGGGCGTTGGGGTGGCAGTAACATGCTCCAGATTGCGGCCGGCTCTGCCTGTTGGGGGGAGAAGGAGCAGCTTTGGACCTGAGGGGGGGTGAGGAGGGGCGCGGGGACCGCCACTGACCACAGGGATACGCCAGGACTCCTGACTCTCAGGCATCTGTCATCCTGACACACACACACACACACACAAAGACACAGACAGAGACAAACAAATACACACATGAACATATGTATGTGAACACTGACACGTACACATAAACACATGCAAACCTATGTAAACACATATGAGCACACATGCACACACACACACACACACACACCAACAAACACACATTCACACACTTGTATGCAGAATGGCTGTGTTTTGATGTAGAGCTGAGTGATGTGATAAACAAACAGAGCACTGTGTGTGTGTGTGTGTGTGTGTGTGTGTGTGTCAGACTATGCCTTTACACACACTTAAGTGTCTCTAATAAACAGACTAGGCTTCCTGCCCACAAGTGATGCTGGACAATTCTGTTGGTTCTCACTGACACTCACTACAGACATATTGCTTGCATTACCTACTTAGTGTTACCTACCTAATGAATACAGTATGGTAAGGCATGGTGAAATATAATGCCTTCAAAAAGGCACTGTCTGCCATCTTCATGGTAAAGTGGTTTGTTGCCAACTGTGATAATAACTGAGTGTCATGTCAAAGCCTAGTGGTTTGACTATCAGTGGCTGTTCAAGTCAGCCACATGCACACAAACACACACACAGACACACAGACACACACACACACACACACACACACAGAACAGCACATGGACACCACAGGGAGCCTGCAGACCAGTGCCAGAACCATACAATGCTAATCTGCTCAGGGATAGACGATAGAATATAGATCCCACTTTGAAAATGATCTTATAAGCCCTAGGAAGTGATCCAATGATCCAATGGTCCATATCTCAGGACAATTCCAATTTTATGTGCATCGAAGGCCATTGCTGGAAACCCAATTTCCATGACATTGCAGCACTTTCATAGATATTGTCACAAGCATGACCACAAATAAGTTATAATAAATATAACAAATAAGGAATAATTTGACTTCATACAGGTTTAGCCTGCTTCACAGGAACACAGATTTATACTGTACTTTAAATGAAATTTGTGAGGAGAAATTTAATCAAAGCACATAACACCTTAAATATTTGTATTACTCACTGTGTGTATGTATGTTTTTTTATGACTGAGAGAGAGGAGAGAGAGGAAGACGAGGAAGAGAGAGAGCTACATCATATGGGCATATGTTGCGCACGCTTTGTGGGACGTGGCTGTGGCATTTTGGCCAACTCCTTCTAGGTTTTATGTTTTACTACACGACATCCGCATGTAAACCTTGCCGCCTTAAAGGCTCTAATTGCACGGATCATTAACAGGGCACTAATTAACTGCTTTTCCTGGTGGGAGAAGCGAGCGGCAGCCATTTTATTTCCCAGCTTTGAAGCCGCGTCACTGACAGGCCCCACTAGGCCAGAGTGGAAACATTCCGAGGAAAACTGCTGAAAACAGGAATACTGTATCTCTGTATCTTTTTATTTGGTTATATAAGCACTGACATGGAATGATTCATTCTTCTTATAAATTTTTTTTAAATGTACAGTCTCTTTTTTTCAAAGTTGCTATATGAGCATGACTGTTTAAAAGAAAGTGTCACAAAAATCGATCAAAAAGTTTGAAATACCACCAATAAGAAAACAGCAATGAAAAATATAAAGTGTTCCAAAATCTCTGTTTCTTTCTTCTGGACTTGAGGGACGTGGTAGAGCATACTTTGTAACAACAATGTGACTTGTTCAGGAAGAAATGGCGTGGGGGAGGCTGCAGCGGTGTCCATAAATGACTCAGGGAGCACTAATGTGTAGCAGGGGATACAAACAGATTTCTAAACTGATTTTGTGATCCAGATGTTCAGTCAGAAGTCACGTCTCTCTCCCATCCACATGAGTTTGTGTCTGAGTCCATGCTGAGTGCTGTGTTCTCCCTCTGGTGCTGTGCCATGTGCATGTGCATGTACAGCTCTCGGCCTCTGGGGCAGTCCGCTGCCCTGTGCTGTGCTGATCTATGGGCTGTGTTGTGCTCCGTGTTGTGTTATGTGTTTGTTGTTCTTTTCTGTGTTGTGTTGTGTTGTGAGCCTTCTCATCTCATCTCATCTGATTTACACACACAGCCTCTGCAAACACTCCTATTCACTCTGCTCTGAGCCACTCCCAGTCATAAGCGCTGTCTGTGTTTGCAGGTCGCACAGCAAGAACACACACACATACACACACACACACACACACTAAATACACAACCAAGCATACATACAGAAAATACACACACAAGCATCTACACACACTCACACACACACACAGACACGCACACACAACGTAAAGACACACATGTGTAAACACACATTTACACACCCACTCACTTGAAACCTACTGTTGCTTCTGACAACCAGTGTTCTAGTTGTGAGTGCACATGTATGTTTCTGGCCAAGCTATGGTTAAAAGCTGTTTAAATATAAATGGGAGAAAAAAACTCCTGCCATACTCTTTTGCTAAGCTTTCATCAGTGCATTTGTCCTGAGCTGAAAAGTGGCACAGAGAGAGTTTGTTTACAGATTGACTGATAAAGCAGAACTCTCTGTCACACGACATGGGTGCAGCCTTGTTTATTTTGATGGAGGAGGGGCACTGAAAGAAAGAGAGAAAGTGTGAGAGAGAGAGAGAGAGAGAGAGTATTGCAGATTAATGTCTGGACAGCACTAGTAAATGCTTTTCACAATTCTGGAAAAAATACTACTCCTCTCTCCTCTCTCTCACACACACACTCTCTCTAGTCATTTGTAGAACAAAGAGTGCCTTTCTATTGGATGAGTTGCTTTAAGTTTGGGCATTTGAGGCACCCAGCTGAAGACATCTCGTTAGCATGCACGCGCACACACAAGCACACTCACACACACACACACACACACACACACACACACACACACACACACACACACACACACACACACACACACACACACACACACACACACACACACACCCAGCGATGACCCCTCATTCATGAACAGGCCAGTTAACCTCCTGTCAGCCACAGACAAAAGACTTTCTTCACCCTCTCGCTGTCGCTCTGTCCCCCTTCTCCACCTCTATCTGTCACTTTCTCTACCATCTTTCTCCACTTGTTGCTCACTCATATCTCAATCTCTATATTTCAACCCTCTCAAAATATCCCTTACTCTCTCCTTTAAACTCTTGTTTCTTCTCTTCTTACTATAACATCTCTCCCTCCTTCCTTCCTTCTCTCTGATACCCGAGGCTGGCAGTGAGAAGTGTGTGTGTGTGTGTGTGTGTGTGTGCGGGTTGGCAGTGGCACAGATACCCAGATTTAATTCAATTATGACACACAAGCTAACAATCTGAAATTAGTGAAAATAGTTTCTGATTCAATATTGATTGAAAAGGATAGGAATTAGATATGAAATAGTACACAGCTTACCATGTTTAAAAAGCCCTAGAGTGACCAAATGTACCGTCAGTGGAAACAAATTGTGAACACCGGCATCTTGTAGAAGCTGCCTTCAATAGGCTGTCTTCAATCAAGTCTAAAAAAAGATGGTTAAATCTTACAGTTAAATATTGAATCAGACAAACTGTCATAAAGGATTAGGTGATTAAATAATATTGTGTGTATGTGTGTGTTTTAATAAGTGCAGTATGGAGTGCAGCTGGTTTAGTTAGCAGTGATGTGAGCAGATCTGTCTCTAAGGGCCTGTCCACACGGAGACGCTTTTTAGGTTAAACGCAGAGGTTTTGCTTCGTCTTGGCCGAGCGTCCAAACGAATCCTGTAAACGCACTGCCCGAACCGCACTTTTCTGAAACCTGGTCCCAGAGTGGAAAAATCTGAAACCATAGCCCGCTTTGAATTGTTTTAGACAGCTTAAACCGCACATCCTGCTTATGTGATCGATGATGTCATCGCCACACCTCAGCTGCCCTGGACTTGCACTTATAGTATTGCCTAACAATACTAGTTGTCATACATGACATTACCTACGATTACACTCCGTAAGATAAATATCAGAACTGGTGCTGCGCAGCGCCGATAGCTTATGACTTGGTGGACTGAACACTGTTTTTCCCGGTGTTTTTTTTAATGCATTCTAGCTACTGTCAGTGACGCGAGAGAACTTAAGTTATTAGAAAGTGCGAAAGTAAGTTTAGGCTACATTAATTTGTGCGTAGTGCCAGTGTCATTCATTTATTTTACATGTCTTACAACATATACACATGCATTCACAGTTGAGTGAAATTAGATATAAGCATACAAAGATGCTTAGAACTCACGCGTTAAGCGATGGTAGCACACTGAATGCTAATGCACGATTTGATGCAGGCAAAAGTATTGACTGTTACTAACGGTTGTTTTATAGCAATATTATAAATGTGGCGATAGAATAGCCTAGAACTTGGGTAAGCCTTGCGCTTAGTAGCCTAATTGCGGTGATAGCCAAAACTAATGTGAATCACGGACTATCCTACAACCAAAGAAAGTAAAGGTGATTAGTAGGCCTACCTGGCTTAGCCAAATAAAGGACGGACTGCACCCCTTCACAAACCGTGAAAATAAAGTTTATTAGTTTTACAGTTGACAGTTCACCATCAGTCCACACAAACAATTCTGGTTTCCTTTGCACTAGCCATTTCGTCAGAGCCTATTCTGTCTGTTTTTAAAGCGCAAGTTTTGGTCAATTTCTGTAAAGAAACAGTGCCACCTATAGGCCTGGGGTATGAAGTAACATGTTGAGTCGTGTTGAGATGGATCAGTTTGGACGCAAATATTCTTGATACGGTTCCAGGGAAGACTGAGGAAAAAAAAGATCGGTTTGGTACGTGTGGACTAGGCCTAATCTGCCCTCGAATGCTCCGCTGGCTGCTGACTTCACCTCCACACTGTGTGTGTCACACTCTCCGAAAACACCCCTTCCAATCAGTCAACCTCCCTCACATCCACCCACCCACCCACCCACTCACACACACACACACACACACACACACACACACAGGGGGCCATTAAGAAGATACTCACAAGGACATTGCATTTCTGTTTCTGTGACGCATTCTCCGTCACAGACACACACACATTCTCACTCGCATAAACACATATGCAAACACACACATACACACATATGCACAATGTGAGCACATTCACAGAAACAGAGAGCCTAGTTGATGTAGGGCTGGTTTAAGTGTACCCAGGTAATAGCATTCAACCACAAAGATCTGATAGGCCAAGGTAAAAATATGCAGCATTTGGAAACTGAATTTGTTATGTTTATTGTCAAACTGGTTATTGAAAGTGCCCTCGAATGTTTACTTTATTTTACAGTACTTTTTTCCAGTAACTTTGAAAGACTTCTTTAATTGGGTGTCTTTGACTTCAACAGTGGATTAAACCTCCAGGGGGAAGAAACAATGGCAAATGATTGCAGTCTTTAGGCAAATGGTCTCTTACAGTAAAACAGCTCCCATCTAACCTACACTGTGGCAGAGCCCACTTGTTGG